>NW_024425452.1:27157364-27218668 GCF_017311325.1 Ursus maritimus
GAGAGAGAGAGAGAGAGAGAGAGCGAGCGAGCATGAGAGCGGGGAGGGTTGGAGGGAGAAGCAGACGCCCTGCTGAACAGGGAGCCTGATATGGACTTCATCCTGGGACTCCAGGATCATAACCTGAGCTGAAGGCAGTTGCTTAACCAACTGAGCCACCCAGGCGTGCCTCTAACAGCCAAATTTTTAAAAATTGTGATTCTATTTACACAACTGTATTGTCAGTGTGTCAATTCCTGATTAGGGGGGCCTGGGTGGCTCAGTCGTTAAGCATCTGCCTTTGGCTCAGGTCATGATCCCAACGTTCTGGGATCGAGCCCCACATTGGGCTCCCTGCTCAGCAGGAAGCCTGCTTCTCCCTCTCCCACTCCCCATGCTTGTGTTCCCTCTCTCGCTGCCTCTCTCTCTGTCAAACAAATAAATAAAAATTAAAAAAAAAAAAATTCCTGATCATTCCTAACTTTCATTTCCTCTGGTTCTAAAGGTGATCCAATCCGAATACACAGCATTTTTTTAAACCCCATTAAAGCCGGAAGTCATAGATTATTTTAGATTTGAACAGCATATCAGAGATCATCTAGACTGAATTTTTTGATTCTTCAAGAAAAAGAAACTAAGACTCAAAAACATACCTAGGATCACAAACTAGGGAGTAACAGAGCTGAGACCTCAACTCTACTGCCTTGACTCTTCAATGCTGTTTTAACCAGACCAAGGTGCAGAAGACTCCTCAGACACCTCGAAATCAGAATTACATACATGAGAACTAGTCACGAAATTTCCATTTCAACAACTACTTAGTGTGAAGAAACAAATTTATTTCAGAACCCAAAAGTTTTAAAGAAAGTACATTTTTATTTTCATAGTATCGTAAATATTAACGGAGTTCTGATAGTTCAGTAAATTCCCATAGCGTAAAATTCCAAAGTATTGCTACTTTCATCTTAATATCTTAAGTTTAAGTAAAATGATCAAATTTCTAATGTTAAATTATTTTCTTCTACTTAACTACTCACAATGCAGTTAGGGTTCCTGTGTAGTGTAAAAGATGAAGGCTGGGAATCAAGACATCTAGGTTTCTATCTCAATTTTATACAATACTCTGCTAGCTTAGCAACAAATATCAACCTCTCTTGATTCCATTTCTCGTCTCCTGATAGTGATTATCATATCGACAGTAACTATTTATTGTAAAAACTTAGTGCCAGGAATATTATCTATATTGTTTCTAACTCTCACATTTTATAAGACAGGCATTATTCACCTACTTTACAGGTGAAGAAACTTAGGCATGGAGAGAGAAAGTTTTCCAAGAGTAGTAGCTGAGCTGGAATTTAACACCAGTTTTGCCTAACATCAACCTAGAATCTATAAGTCCTTGCATTACACTATTTTGCTCATATCCTAATTGATCCTAGTGTGGTTAAGTGAATAAGTACCATATTTGCAGGACTATTAGGGAGATAAAATGATAAAACAAATAAAAATACATGCTGAGGAAACATACTGTGGCCCTTTCTCCAGTTATTAAACAAAAAAATGAATTTTTAGTAAAAGATTTAAAAACTATGCTATTGATACTATTCTTATTACTATTAACTTAAAAGTGAGCATTGTACAATTAAAGGATATATTGATTTTGCTTTTAGAAGTAACACTGTAGATTATACTGTAAAATAGGTATCTTCATGCCTATTCCAGTAGTTGAAATAATATTACTCTGAAAGTCCCATTAAATCACAAATTTAAAGTATTTAATAAAATTAGAAAAAATGGCATAACCTGACACAATAGAAGAAATCAAGGGAACGTGATACCAGTTCCTACCCTAACAAACAGATAAAAATACCCTCTGATGTACAAGAAAAGAGAATGAGCAGATTTTAATACTGGAAATCACTACAAAGTATTTATATTCTAGTATCAACCTACCTTCACCACTACAAATAGATGAAGATACTATGACTGTTGCTCTGACAGTCAAGATGCTTCTCTAGGTTTGTCATGTCTTATATCAGGAAAATAATCAGTAGATAGTGTACAACCAATTCTGTGTGTAGTCCTTGACTCTTTTTTAAAAATTTAAATTCTAGAACGGGGGTTAAAAAAAAAAACCTAGGGCGAATATAGGGCACGATTATTAAACGCAGCCTAAAAGCAAAACTAGAATTGAAGATTTGGTTATCTTTTACCTATATCATGCCTTACAACTAAAAGCATTTATTGGCCCAAAATGAAAGGTACTATGCACTTCGGTTATATGTCCTAACATATGTGACCTGGTAACACAACTTCTTTACATAAAAATCAGCAATACCTCTGTGACCCTAGCTCTTTTCCCTAAAAATGGCCAACACGTTAAACTCTGTAATCCCCACACAAGTAATGACACTCTGACCAAGTCAATTCTCCCGGAGTTACGTCTATACAGAACAACTTTTTTTCCCCACTGTTTTTTAACCTCCGTTGGAGGCAAAAATCCCGAGAACCACACGAACCGCACATTGAAGGGGCGTTCTTCACCTGACCCACCCCCTGCATTAAACATTCATTCTGTCTGAAACCCTGTAAATCGCAAGAGGAAGCTCGGACAAAACTGCAAAATTCCGGAAACACACAGAAAGAAAAAGGAGAAACAGAGGAAGAGAGGGAAGACGCGGGGGAGGGCAGAGCCAGCCTGTCAACCTCCAGGGAGCTGAGGCTGGAGTGGAGCAGACGGGGAGGACCCGGTTCCGGGGCAACGCCAACTCCCACCGCCACTCCCTCCCCTCACCTCGATCTCGCGGATGTTGTTGGAGGTGACGAAGATACCGATGCCAATGGGGATGAAGATGAGGCCGATGATAAAGAAGGTAGGTAGCACCGTGCCAGCCGTAAGGATGGGCTGCCAAGCCGGCAACCGTTGCTGTTTGAAGGCCGTGTTATCCGGTCTCCTGTTCTTAGCGGTGCCCCCGGGAGGACAGGGGGGTCCACCATCCACTTCATCCTTCGCGTTATAGTTCATCGCCATCGACCCCCACGGCGCGGCTCGGCGACGCGCAGGTGGACCACCCAGGGGACCCGCCTGCTGACCCTGACAGAAGACGCGCAGGCGCCGCTGCCGCCGCCACCTCCGCTGTAAAGGCGGAAGAGGCGGGACACCCTTCCGCAGACGGCCGCCGACCGGAAGCGGGAGTGGGCTGGGGACGCCAGAGGGAGGGAGAGAGGAAGGAGGGAGAAGACTGAGGGACAAGGGGAGGGGAAAAGGGAAGAGGATAGAAGGGGGAGGGGGAAGGCGGACGCACCGTGATCATCTGCCCTGTGACGACAAAGTGAGGGCCTCAACCCCCAGAGCGTGGAGCTACGTTGCGCCGGCGCGTCCCTAGAAGCGAAGAGGTTTCGACGCTTACGCAATAGGTGTGTCTTGCTTCACTCTCCGAAGCTTCTGTTCTCACTCACCTGCTTCCTACTGAGGTTATCATGGAGACGGCGGTGCTAGGTCGCCCGTCCGACCAGCCCGGCCCAAATCACCTTCATCAACCCTGGAACTGCGGACAAAGAAGTCTTTCTGGTGACTTCGGCGCCGGACAGGTTTTTGTCTTACCTCGAAATCCTCTCTGAAGGGAATCGGCGCATTTAAAAGACCCTACCAAGGGAGCTTGAGCCTGGTGGGATGGCAGTGTTTGCTTGGGTTATAAAACGGCGATTTTCTCTAAAATAAATAAACCTCCACTCAAGACGCAAATGTAAACGTTAAGTGAGATGCGTGGTGGCTGACCCTTTTGTACTAAGTCAAGAATAAATCATGCCAGTTGGTTAACCCTATTGTCTTGCCACTTGTTCTCACTTTTTCCCTCCACTAATGGTCTTCATGTTACCTTTTACCTTATTTTCTTTGTCCGCTTTTCTCTTTTGCACATTGATTTAAGAAGTCTGTTGTAATAAGCTGTAGGTCTTTACTACTGATAGTCAAAAAACCTCAACAAATTGTGGCATCATCATAAAATGAAATACTATGTAGATAGTTTAAAACTGCTAAGTATTTGATGATCCAAGGAGATACTCCTGATATATAAAAAGTAGCTAAAATGATACCAAAGTAGTGTAGGTATAGAGCGTAAAGCCCGACGAAAACGTGGCAATCTATTTTTTGCACTATATATTTTTTGCACTTTTATGTATTTTCCAAATTTTCTGCAATAAGCATGATTTGTAAATTTTTAAAAATATATATATAAATTTCACATTATATTGGCATCTTTGAAATCCAGACCAGAGAGTAAATCACATCATCTGAAAACATACCCAAACTTTATTTTCTTTCAGACTTTGTATTTATGCCTTTTATAAGGTAAACCAACGAAAGGGAAATGAAGACTGTTTAGGCCTCAAATTTAAAATTAAATGTATTTTCGAAATGACTACAAGTCTCAAGATGTGAGTCAATCAAATGTTTATCTGGCAGACAATTGGCTTGCTTACCTGACATCCATTACCTCTCAAATTCTTAGCACTGCTAACATAGGTGAGTATTTTTTGTTTTGATCTACACAAGTTTACTTTCAACCTAGGGCTCAAATGGAAAACATTGACTTATCACAATTAATGGAGAAGGCATGGAATACTTTTGCTAAGTTCCATTGGTTCCTAAAAATTTGTGTAACAATATTGGATATAATGGGAAAATATAAAGCATAAGGCAAGTTTTTTCTTCCCATCTCTACCTATATTATCACATCCGCTAAATGTTACAGTTCCGTAAGAGAATTACTATCTCAGCATTTTGTATAAATGGTCAGTTATTTTGCTCTCAGATTTTTGTTGTTCTAGTGATCTGAGTGATGGGAATACGTTTATCTGTTTTTTCTTTAGTTTTGTTTGTTCATAAGAAAGATTAACTCCTTGTCTCTTTTTTTTCTTATTAGAAATTCCGTTTTGACTGAAACACAGAGTTGTGAAACTGAAAGCTTCCTTAGATTTTTGTCTAAAACTTATATTTTCAGATGAGGGCCAAATAGATGAAATGACCTATTTCAATCTCTTGATATCCTTACAGTTCCTTTTCCTCTCTGTACTGTGCCATCACAATATGCTGCCTTACTGAGCTAATATTTTTTTCATGTCCACATCATTAGCTCAGGGGACTCAGAATTTTATGATTTCCTTGGTTATACATTGTTTTGTGATTGTCCTTACCAGGTAGTTTTTTGTTTTTTGTTTTCCTTTAATCTGATGAAGTAGAAAATCTTAAAATGTTATTCAACATTTTTGGGGTAACAAAAGAGTGGTCTCACAATGGATTACCAGTCTATGCATTTTTCACTGTGGTTCCTAGGAGTGACTGGTGTGTATGTGTGTATTGATGGTACATGTAGATCACATTTGTATTGTTCAAATGATTGTTCACTTGCTGATTCCTGGGAAAAGAATTTATGTGGCTAAATGTTATTCATGCCGACTACCAGATCGACACAGTAAGTGTGCAATGAATGCATGAGCCCAAATATAAAAGTAAATCCAAAATGATAAAGCAGATGCAAACCCCATAATCCGCAAAGATATATATGAATGGCTTTTGGCAGGATAGTTTCATAATAATTTCTTATTTTGTAGCTCAATTGGTGTGTTCAGGCTACCGAACCAGGTAACTAGAAACATTAAAGAAAAAATATTGAATAACTATTGAGAAATTTAAAGAATTAAGAAGAGGAAACTGAAGCTGGTCTCTTTACTGTTTAGCCAAAGTGCCACACAGATTTGCTTGTTAGACTCGTTTGAGTATTTGGTGCTGCTTAAGCTTCCTAGTTTCTAGCCATATTCAAGTCATTTCACTCACAGCTGTAGTATAACAATGTTTGGGAAGATTGAAGAGACCTAAAAAATGTACCTAAGTTTTTACCAGCGTGAATTTCAGAGAAAGTTCTTAGGGACTGGAAATGGTTTGAATTGTTTTCAGTGACTGGGTAGTATTTTTGCTTGTTTATTTTTGAAGGAAAAAAAAATTTCTATTCAGTTAATCATGGCAGCTTACTTTAGAGAACTTCGGTGGGACTAAATCATATTCATGTTTAATTATCTCAGAAGATGTTTAGGGAAAGAATGATAGAGAATTTGTATAATAAATTTAATTTGTTATATTAATTGCATCAGAGATTGGTTCCAACTGACTGTGAAAAATTACTGCTTTTAAAGTTGACCTCTTCCTGTTTTTTATGTTGTGTTTTTATTAAACTTTTTCAGTTAGGAATTTAAGAAAATCCTTTTGTTCTCGCTTTGAGAGATTGTCTGATTAGCCTGAGGTTGTTGGTGTTGTGATGAAAGGTTTTGCAAGTTCATGAATAATAATCATAGTCAGTAGTCAGATAACAAGTCAAACAAGATATCTTAATGGCTAGTCTCAGAGGAAAAAGTAGGCAGCCTAAGAACCTCGTTTTGGGAAGGAAATTAAGGTTTCCTTTCTCATAATTCCACACTTCCTTTAAATGAAAATACGTAATTCTAATAAGATTTCAGACTTCGTGACTCCCACTGTATAGACTCTCTCAGTTGATTACGTCCCATGGCGCCGTCAATTATAGATAAGTTCTTTTCTTCAAATATGATGTTGCCATCTCTAAGTTGACAGTCAACTGACATGTATTATATGTATAATAGTGAAATTATTTTTTAAAGGGGACAGAGGAAGCAAGAGACTTATTACTCCATGAGAATAGAGACATGGGAAAGTAGATCTTTAAAAATGTTTAACAAGGGGTGCAGCGGTGGCTCAGTCAGTTAAGTATCAGACTCTTGATCTCAGCTCCGGGCTTGATCTCTGGGTTGTGAGTTCAAGCCTCACATTGAGCTTCACAATGGGCATGGAGCCTACTTTAAAAAAATTTTTTTTTTAATGTTTAACCACTTATAATAACATTTGGACTATTTTTAGACATACATTTTTTCTGTTTCTTCAAGTTTTAAATTATGAGAAGTCTGGGGGGGAAGTGTGGCAGGCATTTCATAATTACTTGTTTTTTTTGAAACACTTGGGTCACTACTACCTATGAAGTTATTTCTTTAAAAATATTCTTGAAAGATGACTTTCACAAAATGAACTTAAATGTGAAATCAACTTCTACTGAGCCTGAGAAAGGAAACACTTTTTTTTGGTCAATGGAACTAAATGTTTATGGCAACAAATAACCATGACCTCCTAGACTGCCCTCTGACCAGTGCATGTAAGGGACAGGGTAGGGGTTCCTTCAGCAAACTGTTCCACAACATTTTTATTTTCACTGAATCTTCTGAGAAGAATAATTTGCACCCACTGTCTTCAGTTCCTAACCCATCCAACCTATTGCTCCCCCACTTCAGACCCCACTTCCACTTAAACTGCCTTACTAATTCCGATTCATCCTTTAAGATGCAGGACAGTAGCCAGTTTGAGGAATCTTTGTCCCTCGGGCTGTGCTAAGAGTTCCTCTCAGAGTTCAAGGCAGCTTACACAGACCTCTACCTTGCACTTACCGTAATACTGAGAAATCTGTTTATGTCTGTCTTTCCTACTAGATAAAGCTGCTCAGGGTCAGAGACTGTTTTTATTTGTCCCTATATTTACAACACCTGGAAAAAAATGCCACGGTCTTAAAGACATTTAGTAAATCTTGTGGAACTAACCAGACCTCCTCTCAACTCACATTTTAGTGGGAGAGACTACTCGCCAACAAACAAATGAAATATAATGAGGTCAGTGCCATATAAGATGTGTGCACAAGGGGTTATAGGAGATGCCACACCTCATCATCTTATTATGTCAAAAACTAAACTGAGGAAATGGGCCCTAAGGTCTGGGTGATATTATATGGTTCCCCATGCAGGAAAGAATAGGATCAAAAATAAAAGAACATAGGGAAAGTTGAACCATATTCAGCACTCATTATTGATGATTTGCAAGACTCCATACCCTGGCTGATCGTGTTCCTTTTCTCAAGATCTTAGGTTGTTTCCCTGGAAACCAAGATCACTGTTACTCCCCATTCTTGAGAGTTAGCTTATACAGTCCATTTGTCCCACTTGTCTACTTGCAACAATGCTCTATGTGGAAACCAGTGCTTGGCCTCTGTGAACTGAAAATGACCACACTTTTCTTGTTAAAATGGCATAGGCCAGGGGCGCCTGGGTGGCGCAGTCGTTAAGCGTCTGCCTTCGGCTCAGGGCGTGATCCTGGCGCTCTGGGATCAAGCCCCACATCAGGCTCCTCTGCTGGGAGCCTGCTTCTTCCTCTCCCACTCCCCCTGCTGGTGTTCCCTCTCTCGCTGGCTGTCTCTCTCTCTGTCAAATAAATAAATAGAATCTTTAAATAAAATAAAATAAAATAAATGGCATAGGCCATCTAGTGGTCTGATGAGGAACCTCTGTCTTTGCAGAGAGCCTATCTTCCCTTAAGATCGATGATTATTGAGAGTCTTCTTGTTTAATCCAAATACTCTGCATCTAAAATCTTCAGTGGGCACAGAGGTTTCTACGAGGGAAGGATCAGCAGCCAGAACAGTTTGGTGAGGAAGCTCTGGCGTTGAACAGTCTGGCTGAGGTACTCCTCCTAGAGGAGCAATGCCTTGGGCTTAGGAGTCAGTAATGGGTGCCTACAAAACACCCTGCCACTTTGACTAAACATATGTCTTGCTGTCAAAGAGGAGAAAAAAATGTGCCCCCTAAGCCAGGTAACTCAAAAATGAAAACGTGATTATGGTCATGGAAAAGGTCTGTGAAGATTGGAGGAAAGGAGATAGGGCAGCTAGAAGAGTGGGAAAAGGCCTCTCCCTAGAAGGAATTATATTGCCTTTTACAAGCATTTATCCAGTATCCAGTATTCACTCTGAGGAATATGCAAGTCCTGTCTTCAAGAAGCTTACAGCCAAACTGGAGAGACAACTTTGCATATCAGTGCTAATCAATAAAGACAGAATGGGAAAATGGACTCCTGAAGAGAAAGAAAAAAATATTTTCTCCTTCGAGACACTTATCTGAAAGAAATGCTGCAAATAATGCCAGTGGAAACTAAAGGAGGACTGGTTATCTTTAAAAAAAAAAAAAAAAAAAAGTGATCTGGGAAGTCCAGGGAACTGCATTCCAACAATTATCTGTGGATGATAGGTCGGTATGCCTGGAACCAAGCAGTCAGTAAGGATTGCCCCAGTTGAAGGAAGGCCTCAAGGTTTAATATCTTTTATAGGTTCCTTGGGATAGCATTAAGCACAAATTTCAGAAGTACATTTTAATGACATTAAAAAACTAAAACAAAAAAACCCCAGTATGGGGCAATATGCCCAATTGCCAACATGCACGGAGCCCAGGGAACTTGCTGCAGTTTCTGTGCACACGGAAATAGCCTGGTGCTCATTAAACGTGACTCTAGCCCAGGGCTCAGGGGGAACAAATGCATTTGAGCAAATATAGAAAGCCCGAGACCTTCCTTTTCCTGGGAAGTCATGAAACAAACAGTGACTTTTGGCCAGTGCTCTTAAACCATGTGCACCTGCGGGGCTCTGCTCCTCCAAAAAGAGGCCTCATTACTGCCTTGTGGGCAAGACCCCTAACATCTGCAGCTTCCATGTAGAAAGCATCTTTGTTTAGACATCTTGCTTGCCTGCTTTTTTGATATGCAGATCTTTAAACAATAAACAGCCATTCCTTTGTCCCAAAAAAGGCAGAGATAAGTAGGGATTGGCTATGGACCACCAACTCTGGCACAGAGCTGAGAAATAAAAGAGGTCAAAGAATAGCCTCACGGTCACCCCCATCCCACTTTTGCTGAAAGCATTACCCAGCAGCCTCTCTAGAAGCTGGGCTGTGGCCTGCTGGCAAAAACCTCGGGAGCATTTGTTCTGCTCAGTAACCTACCTTTAGCCTGACAGCAGAAAGCAGTAAAGTACTATCTGAATATCGACTGACAGTGCATTTGGTGAAGGTAAAGGGCTGAGGGACACTCTATAACCAGTTCTATCTCTTGGTGTGTAGCAGTGTTCATCCCACTAAAGAATCAGACTATGCTGTAACTCGGGGAAAGTATCTCTCATTTTGGCAGATCTGCTGTACCATTTCTGCTTCTTCACAGCGAAAAACGCCACCTTTTTAAGAAAATAGGAAATGCAGAAGTGAAAACTATTTAAAGGCAAATGATTTTAAATAAAAAGGTGAAGGTTGAATGCTCATTTCAAATGATTTTAATTTTATGAATATTATGTTCCAACTCAAAAAAGAATATTGCACAATGTTTTTATATCACAATTGTTACTTTTCTCACTCTGTAGTGAGATTTTGATAAACATGGTTGACTTTGGAAATAACACAAAGAGACTGTCTTAATTGGCTAGATGATTTCAATAACCTGTGAAGAACTGAAAGGAAGATATTACATTCATATAAAAGACAAGTAGATACCCATAAATTCACTTGGCTGTAATGAAAAATAATTAACTTTTCATGTACTTAATAAAACTTAAAGGAGACAAAATTGAGAATGCTGTGAAAATACAATGTAACTCCAAAATTTTTCAATGCACTCTTTTGCTTTCGAAAATCCGTTCAACTGCAAGACTTTTAAGAATATCTTGATCACACTGTAAGCCTTTTACTTTGGAGAAGCTGACATCCGATGTCTTTAAAACAAAATCTAAATAAATACAATCTGCACTGTTAAAAATAATGAAATCTGTGAATGTTAAGGTAAAATTACCCAAATAACATAAATGAAAAAAACACCAAAAAATAAGTGTATTATATCATGACACCAATAAACATTTCTATTCGACCTTACTAATCTACAGCATTTTGCATTTTCCCTATGTAACAAACACAGTTGTTATCATATAGTTATGGAGTAAATTTTGAAAACTTAAGACAATAAAATAATAGTGTTTACTAAGCAAAGTTAATTCCATGACACTCTCCCAATTTTTGTGAATTTATTACAATAACTTATTGTTTTCCCTCTTTGCCTTCTAATTAGTATTTTTAGCAGGGGGATAGCACTGGAGTCTGAAGGGGGATACATGCTTCAGGTGCCAGTTGTGGTGGTGGTGTTTTTTTTAACTTCCATTTTGCATTTTTGTTATTTTTGGAATCGTTGCTCGTCAAATTCATGAACACGCCCAACTTTTGCTAAGTTTTTTATTCATTTCCAGGAAAATTCAACCACAGCATAAAGAGAAGGGACAAAAACATATTACATTGTTTGATCCAACATTTACTCTTGCTCTGCCACTGATTTTAGAACCTGTGAATTATTTCAATAGTGCTGGTGTCTTTTTTAATGCTTAAGCTAGATACTTCACATCATGAATTTTTTTTTTTTATGGTTGCCCTAAGAGACAATTAATTCTTCACATTTCTTGAAGATCTAATATCTGGAAAATGTGTTCACTATCTTCATCACACCTTAATATTTTATGAAATGCTTGAAAAAAGTCCCTGCAGAAGATACCTCAAAAAATACTCTCTTATCAAAAAGAAAGGGGTAAAACAATGGATTAGTTCAATAGTTGTACCTTAAACTGGAATCATTTCAGAAAATATAATTATTCCATTCAAAACTGATTCCCTTTCATACTGATGATTGGAGATTTACTTAAAATAAAAGATACAGAAATTATGTGAGTCTAGGATGGTGCCAGGATTGCACATGGAGGCAGTTTTCTCCTTTGGATGTAGATAGTGGGATAAGACTGTCTATGATCTTGTTTGTTTAATTCATTAGATAAGGATATAACTATTTGGTGTTTTCTCCTTTCTGCTAATTTTTAATATTCTTTTATTTCAGAACAATTACTTTTTTATTCTTTATTAATTTTACTCATCTGTCACTCGGATTCCATTTGGGTTCAAACAGAGGACTTAATCCCAGCACGAGCAGAAAAAGGCTCAGCATCCATCTAAGTGACTCAGATTGTACCACCGTCCTTACTCTGCATCGCAAGTACCAAATTTCATTATAAATTCAAGAGAAATAAAAACTACAGATCCAAATAGACATAAATCACTTGCAATATCTTAAAGTCAAGAAGTCTTATCCTCTAGCCTTTTCACGATTCATGTAATGAAATTCCCACAAGATGAGAAAAAGCTATTTGATTCAAATGCTAATTTGTGATCTATCAGAATATTTTGCCATCAGAAGTATAAACGTTGGCAAATAGGGAACTTAACTGTGTGTCAAAAAAAGATAACAAGATAACCCTTTTTCTACTTGAAAATGTCATTACGGTTCAGAAACATTTTCAGAAAAAAAAAACTCATAGCAACAATGTTTTAAATCTTCACACATACACACTCTAGTTTTCTTAATCATTAATCAAAAGCCCTGAAGGATACGTGATACATTGACAATCATTCAAGCTAGGACAAGCCTACTGTAGCATTTCTTTTACTTACAAAAATCAAACTAATTTTCCATAAAATAGTTATATTATTTATAACATCTACCAAATGTGATTGCTAATTCCACAAAGTATAAGTTAAAACCTTCCAAAGTTACATAGGGGAGGAAATCCAATTAGTTTTTCTATTTCAAAGACTCAGTGTAGACTCACTTCTATGCATTTGTAACCTGGAAACAAACTGTCAACTGGAGAAATGGGCCAATAGTGTTACTTGCATGGTTTTTAGTTATCCGTGTGACACTCAGAAGCATTTTCTTTAATCTCGGTAAAGTTCCATCATGTATGATTTCTGCATTCAGAAACTGATACGTCAACTCTTCGTTTATCTTTAAAGTTATCTTTTTAAAGACCTTATTGAAAACATGTGCCCATTAGCAAAGTCTTTTTAAAAACCTGTATTACTGGGGTTTCAAGTAAACTTTAGATGCACATTTTCATATAAACCTAAATTCAACAGCAGCTCTGACATTGAGATTTGAGTAATGCATGTTATGCTTTTATCTTTAGAGAATATATTCTGCAACCTACACGCCTTTATGAAAATCTATCCAAATCCTGTCTATCAAGGAAAAAAATGTTATCTGTCATGGAATTTCTTACCATTTTTTTTGAAAGATGCAGATATTACCTAGGTCAGTTTTTATTTTTTGAGCTTTCATTTGGACAGATTGTGAGAAATATCTTGATATCACAGTCCTTATTATAAGTCTCATACATATAAGCAAATAATGCACACAGAAATAAAATTGAACTCTCAGAGCTATTCCCATAACTCTTACTGGTTAAACGTATATATCTCCTTTTATTAATTTGTTTCATATGAAATTCAATTTATCAGGGATTTTGGCACAGAACACTAGACAGGGCAACTTTTAAAACTGGCTTTACATAATTAAAATTAAACTCTTAAATCAATGTTACTTATTACTGTTGAACCGTGATCAGAATCACAGCCTTATACAAGCAATAATAAAACCTCTTCTAGAATCTCCTGCTTCTGTTTTATCTCTTGAATCTCCCCTGAAATATATAGAGTGTTGTACTTTCTTTTCCTTCAGAAATAAAAAAGTGATGAAAGAGAATAATGATAGGTCGCCATTTTGAATGCAGCAGTACCAATACTCTGAAGAACTGACAGTGTGCTCTACAGATGCATGTGCCAGAGACTACGAAAACGGAAACACTTCAGGAAAAAAATCACATTACAAAGTGTATTATGAAAATAAATTACATAGCATGTGCCCATGGACCTGAAAGCTTTGCAAAAGGAAGAGAAATTTATTTTGACACGAAGATTGAATTGCTCTTGCTACCTATTTTCCATATTATCAGCAACGCCACTTTCAGCTTTTACGTTATTATATCCTCGAAAAAAAAAAAATCACTGGAAGTAGAAAATTATTTCCAGTAGTGATCAGTAGCATGGAGAACCTTAGTGATGATGGAGGACTGTAGAAATACTACTCATTCAACAGGGATTCAGAGGAAGTACACACACCCAGTATGTGCTTGGTTTACCATTTCATCTGGAGTTCATACGTAACTGGTGAATGACGATGCTTTCTATAAAGAAAAGAAAGATACAGCATTTTCAATTAAACTGAAAAATCAATAGTTTATGTGAGGGTCAATACCACATCATTTCACTGAAAGACTGCGGACGATAAACAACAAAACAGAAACAAGTACATGAGCCCAATAGCTCCCCCTGCAGTTCTTTACTATTCTTGGGTAATTTCTTTATATTGACATATGTGCTTTACCTCCAAAATTCTTAAAATCTTTTAAACACTGTTAAATATTCTAATAATATTAGGTGGATTTTACGCAAGGAAAGAACCAAACACAAAGACATTAATTTCTACGTGTAAGCTCCATACTGGGAAACCAGACTATTTTCTAGAAGCAACTCTATTCTTCCAGCCATACTCTTTCTAATCTGAGCAATATTCACATATGTTTAATTTCTTTTTTTAGGTGTGTGGTTTGAGTTTTAACAAGGAAATATTCATTATTCTTAAGAAGTCACTAAACACAGATGACTCACATTTGTCTTGGACTGCTTCTTTTTACAAAATTATGTATATGCCTTTTTTAAAAAAATAGTTTATTTGAGATGAACAAGAGAGAGAGCACAAGCAGGATGGAGGGGCAAAGGGAGAGGGAGATGCAGGTTCCCCGCTGGTCAGGGAGCCCAATGTGGGGCTCAATCCCAGCACCCTGGGATCATGACCTGAGCCGAAGGCAGACGCTTAACTGACTGAGCCACCAGGCACCCCTTATGCATATGCTTTTAAATCTAAATTCATTCTTACAAAAGTAAAAAAAAAAAAAAATTGAAATAGTACCAGCCATGTTATGGGTGTGTGATATTTGTATTTATTTGATTGATTTCGCTTTTACCTTAACCTTTATGCCTTCACGAAAATGTATCATTTTTTTTTCAGTCTCTTATTCAAGGACTACTTATTGTGGCTCTCCTACATGCCCATCACTGTGCTAGGCATGGAACTACATAAGTGACCCAAATGAGAAAGAGTCCTGCCATTGTTGAGATGATAAAGAACAGAGCAAAGAAATAACTAAGCTTCAAATGGTTTCTTCACCTGAAAAATGTACTACCTCCCCGACAATATATGGCAGTGTTGTGAGTGTAGAAACTAATGTCAGGGTTTATCAATAACGTGCGGAAATTTCCACCTATTATTTTCACTTTAATTTCAAATAATTAATATTTACATTTACTTAAGTAGTTAACATCTAAACATTAATTAAAACATATTATGTCAGAGACCTATAGATTTGTGCTAATCGAGTGGATGATCCTTTGTCAGTTTCTTAATTGGGTTTTATTAACTTTACTTCAGTTCACGCTGACCACTAGGTGGCGATATTTCCATTCCTTCCTTCGACCTTTTGATTTGAATCTGGGATAAGACAGCAAAGCAAAGTAAAATGAAATACATAAAGGTTTATATACTTAATAAAACTTAGCTATGAAAGTTTTGTAATGCTTCTAAGACATACATATGATTTTTGACAATACTACAAACCCTTAAATCATCTCATTTTTCTCATTGGAAAATTACAGCTCTAAATTTTTTCAATACCTAAAAATCCATCAAAATCTTCAGATAAAAACTAAAAACACATTAAAATATTATGTAGTTAAAAATCAGGATCTAAGATTCAAATGCCATTTCCCACTCAACACTTCCTTTCTTAAAATTTCAGTAATAGTTTTCAAAGAGTCAAAAGACATAGATCTCAAGTCTCCCTAATAGAATTAAAGTATCTTCCCCATTTTCCTCCCTTAAGAAAGCATAGAGAACTTAAATTTAAAAGAGTGAATTCCTGGGTTGCCTGGATTAGTTAGGTGTCTGACTCTTGATCTCAGAGTTGTGAGTTCAAGCCCTATGCTGGCTACAGGGGAAAAAAAAAAAAAAGCAGTGAAATCCAGAATTGTTCTTATCCTAGATGTAATTCAGAATGGGCATGCATTGGTTTCCTCACCACAAAATGAGGATATTAGATATCATCTCTAAAGTGACTTGCAAATGCTAACATTTTGTGTTACCACTCTCTCGAGTGTGCAAACCTCTAAATTCCTAGAGTTGCCTTAATCTTAACATGTTGCCATCCTCATTATCATAATAGCTTTTCAGAATTAGAATTTTCAGAATTCAGAATTTTCAGTAATTGGGTCCATACATAGAAGAAACAATATCTTGTTTGAACCATTCTTCTTCTTATTATTATATATAAATTAGCAAACTTGTGATCCTACATGATACATATATATATACATATGTATATATATATTAATGCTATTAATCAGATTGCATTATTTCCTAAAATCTTTTAAAAGATTTTATTATTTGAGAGAGAGAGAGAAAGAGAACACGAGCTGGGGCGGGGCAGAGGGGGAGGGACAAGCAGACTCTCCGCTAAGCGCAGAGCCCCACTGAGGGCTGGATTCCAGGACCTTGAGATCATGACCTGAGCCAAAGTCAGATGCTTAACTGACTGAACCACCCATGTGCCCCTAATCAGATTGCATTATGAAAAAGATTGTCTCAAAAATACTTGACAATGCTAACAGTTTATTTTATTCTACTTTAATAATAAAAGGGGGTATTTCAGGGACGCCTGGGTGGCTCAGTCCATTAAGCGTCTGCCTTCAGCTCAGGTCATGATCCCAGGGTCCTGGGATACAGCCCTGCATCAGGCTCCCTGCTCAGCGGGGAGTCTGCTTCTCCTTCTCTCTCTCCCTCTGTGTGTTCCCTCTCTCTTAAATAAATAAACCTTTTTAAAAAGAGGGCATTTCATATGTATATACATAAACTTTATTTAAAGGAATACAATTAACCCAAGTTATTTTGTTTTATAAACATGGAGACATAGTTCATCTTGTTTCCAGAGATAGTGAGAAAAGATCTATATGATGGAAGATCTGTTTTAATTGAAACTATTAAACAGATTTATTAAATCTATGCTTGCTTATTATCTGTTTTCCCCAATCTGTACACTGAGAAAAAAAATCACACTGCCAATACACAAAATTGTGAGAGATAAAAAATGTTGCTTTAAGCCGTTAGATTTTGAGGTGACTCATTACACAGCAAAACTATCTGATACATACAGAGTCCTTGGTTGCTGGCAAAAAAAAAAAAAAAAAAAAAAAAAAAAAAGCTTCAGGGATTATGCCATTAGTTAAGTTTTTTTAAAAAGGGCAGAGTTTCCAAGTTTCTCCCTGGCTTTTCTTTATGGTTTAATACAATAAAATAATGTTATAAATTTTACTGAAGTTACAAAGTTAGTGAGCAAATCGTATTCCATTTCTTGCTCTGTCTTCATTTTATCTCAGAACAAGACCCAAATATAGGTCATTTGGGGCCTCTAAAGTAACCTGAGTAAAATCAGGTATAATTCTGGAATAACTTTTCTCTTTTTGCAGTTACCATTTTTCTGACATTAGTAATTTGTAGAGTATATGACAGGAAGGGTGAGACCAAAGGCCATAGTTAATTTACACCTCTATCAGCAAACTCAAAATAGCAAAGCACTTAAATTTAGGGCCCTCTGATGTACAAATATTTAAGAACATCATTTCCTTCTTCCTAATTGGAAAAAGGAAAAAAACATCTAAATCTTAATCAGCATACACACACACAGGGACATTGGATTTTTATGTATTTTTGAAATTAACAGTTTACCAAAAGTACTTACACTTTCCTCTGTATGTTCCTCTCAAGTGTTATCTTGATGTTTTCTCCTTAAGAAACTTTGGGTAACACATTAATACGTTATTTGTGATTATGATATTATTGTGAAATGACGTTTCACAATAATATGAATTCATTCTTTTGTACACCAGCTATTAGATAATGGTCCACAGAAAGGAAATTTAACATATTATCAATTCCTAATTATACTTGACTTCTGACCTTACTATTCATCCTCTTTGGGTGGTAACCCAAAACTACTGGCCAGCCAGATGACTTGAGATCCAAAGTTGTATATGCAAGCTGGGATTTGGGGAGAAATTTGGGGGAGACTCTCAAGTGCTAGAGTGTGGCAACATGGCAACAAATTTTGAGTCTGATTCCTCCCAGGAGGGCTCCCTGGCTGTGGAGTAGGAAAGATATACTCCCTGGAAAGTCAGCGTCTTCCTCCCAAGCAAGACATATATTTATACTTTGCCAAACTCTCTGCGAGGGGACCCTTGAGCTCTGAATTTAAAAAAATCTATTCTAGTAAATCAGACAAGATCACTTTAATAGACAGCCTTTAAGTTCACACACCAAAGACTAAGAAGTTCAATTTATAGTAGGACTTTGCCTCCACGAGGGAGGGCTGCTTCATCCACAGGAAACTGCATACCAAATTACTACAGAAAACATTTCCTCTTGGATTTTGCATCAGTTTGGCTGGCTTGTGACCTGCTTCCCGTGTTCCACGGCTCCCTACTCCCTATGGGCTCTGCCTGAAAGGCTGTGCACAGGCTTAGGGCTGTGCTATTCTTCCTCTCCACCAGCTACTAAACCCCAGCTTTAATATGTTGTCCACAGAGTGATTTACTCACCTGCAAAAATGTCCTAGACCTTTTAGAAAGAAGTAGGAATGCCTAGATATTGTTTACTTCTAAGGTTCTCATTTTAATAAACTGCTTTAGTATTCAGTCCTGTTATTATCACATTCAGAAATTAATCAGAGTCCTGATAAAACATCTGTTTTAAATAGGAAGTCCAATAAACTTCCTCTGTTGACTTGGACTTGTATTCCCTCTTTTGGATTCAGCTCAGCTAATTAAAAATACTTCCGCTAATCAGTTCTGTCATTTGCTTCAGGAAACTTTTGAGCCAGATGATATACACTCTCTTGGGGTTTCTCAACCTTCTATTAGTTTATTTGCTTCCTTCCAAAACATTTCCCACTCCATCATCAGCCCAAATCATCCCCTTACCTCTCCAGGTTGCAGGAATTACCAATAATCAGTTATGACTAGTAACTTCTTTTTTAGGCAAGCTAATCCTTATCTCTCAAATAGTTTACTGTTTTCAGATACAAGCAAATCGGAACTAATTATCCCACATACAACATTAACTGTAAGTAGGAACTCAATGGTGGAAAATGCCTAGGTTCCATCCTTTTGGACACAGATGTTAAATACCTAGGGTTGATCTCAGTCTATGGCTGGCCACAGAATCACATGGAAAATAACATTGTATGTGAAAGTTGGGAAGGGCCTTGTCTTTTTAGATAAGAACAACAATATTCCTCAAAGTACCGTTATGAAAACTTAGACACATATAGTTTCTATGTACATATCTTAATATCTCAAAATCCTTTGGCAGTGTTATTTTGGCCCAGTGAGTGTGGGCATTTTAGTCTATATATGAATACATACTTTGCTCACCTGCAGTCATTTCATCACATGAAATAATGAATAATGTACTGAAACCTGGCATCATCATTAGTAAGATGGTTAGACATCTCTAAGCCTTGGGGTTTTTTGTTTTTTGGGGGTTTTTTTTGTTCTTGGTCTTGGTTTTGTTTTCATCTTTAATAATAGAGATACTTATCTTCTTGACCTCTAAAAGTCTGGTTCAGCTGTTACCAGCCCTTGATTTTGCAATTCTGACCATCATACATACATGACAATAGCACACATAGAAAGGTCAAAACTACATTTACCAGATAAGCAATTATTTACTAGTTCTTAGGAAAAGTGTTATAGTAGAATGCTTTAAGTTGCTTGCTAAATAGTGAAGCCTAGCATATTATGACTATAAGGAGGAATGCCAGAATCATAAAAGGTTATAGCTAAATGCTAAACCATAAGCCAAAGTAAGGCAATTTGCCAAAGATCACACAACCTTACTCTGGTCTCCTGGTTTCCAGTTCTAGCTCAGGTATCTAGTCCATTGTTCAGCAATCCACTTTCTCTGGATATCACCTTAATATCTATCCTAAATCTGAATCCTGCTTATTGGTGGTGGTGTTTGGTTTTTTAAAACAAGAGCCTCTCCTGACCTTTTTTTTTTTTTTTTTTTGCAAGATTTTATTTATTTGAAAGAGAGATAGAGAGTACGTGTGAGCAGTGTGGGGGGGGTGCAGAGAGAGAGAATCTCAAGCAGACTCCACACTGAGCATGGAGCCCAATGCAGGGCTTGATCCCATGACCCTGAGATCACAACTTGACCCAAAACAGGAGACAGACATTTAACTGACTAAGCCACTCAGGCACCCCCTGACCTATTTTAGAAGGTCCTTCATGACCTTGAAGAGCGTGACAAATCACTTGAAATTTTCTCTTTCCAGAAGTGTCTTTCATGTTCCTCTGGGGGAGTTAGGGTGAGGAAACAACAATTCATAAGTATGTTTGTATGTCACAGAAAGCTCTCAGTTCCCCCTACTTCTCCACATGTGCTATGGCTTCAGAGATGACAACCACCAGTCCAGGACCCCTGGCTGTTCTGCACCCATTATGGGCCTATGGTGCCTTTGAAGGAAAAGATGTAACTTACACTATTCAGAATGGCGGTACGTGAATTTCCTCTAATTTTACCATCTCTTTATTTCCATGTTCCCAAGCATGATTTGTCAGGACCCTCCACATCATTCTCACAGGTTTGTGTTGCAGACAAAGGGAGGAAGCAAGGAGTGAGAACACCTCTCTCTTCTCCAGCCATCTTTCAACTTCTGGTTTTCTTTCTCTACAGTAAGTGCCAAGTTTTTTACAGCAGCAGACAGGCTTTAAACCCCAGGTTAGATTCTGAAATAATGGCTTGTATCTCTAGTAGAGGCAAAGTTTTTAAAAGAAATTTTGAACAGAGACAGACACAACCACCAGAAGGAAAAGTAGGAAGAAGGGACAAAGTGAACAAGTAAAGGAAATGTGGCCTGGCCTGGTATGCACGCCATTCAGTCCGCCTGGGGGGCAGGAATCCATGCAAGGAAAAGGGAAGAGGGGGGATGCTCAAAGAGCAGGGAGGGAGAGAGCCCAGTCACAGAGAGCCTCAAGGGCCGTATGGAGGAGTTGGTGCTGTGTTCTGTAGGTAATGAACCTTTGGAGGGTTTTCAAATAGAGGAGTGATATGATCAACTTGAACTTCGGAAAACAAAATGAAAAATGAATCTGAGAGTTTTGAGGCTAGAGATTATGAGACCAGTTAAGGGGCATATTGAGTAATCCAGATGAGAAGTAATTAAAACCCCAACTCAGGCAGTAGCAAGGGAAATGGAGTTGTGGGTTCAGCTGATAGAGGCGTTCGGGGGTTAGACTATGAGACTTGCTCGATGAGTCAACTTGACGGGTGAGGGAGGAGGAGAATGGCTACCAGGCTTCTTGCTTGGGTGATTGGGTGGATCAGGATACCCCTGCTGAGACGCAGAATAGTAGTAGTAGGAGGAGACTTGACAAGGGTTGGAGGAGGTGTTGAGAATTGCTTTTAGACAAGTTAAGTTGAAGATATACAGCACAAAGTTGGATATGCATTTGGAGATAGAGGGTTGGTAGCCATCAATATATGGGAGATAATTGAAGCCATGGGAGTACATAAAATAACCAGAAGGAGCATGTAGTGTAGGTAACTGGCAGAGATGAGGGGAACAGTGACCCTTAGATTGCATGCATAAAATAAGGAGTCACCAAGGGAAACCCAGGTGGAGCGGTCAGAGAGGTCAAAAGAAAACCAAAAAAGATTAGATGTCTTAGTCACCCTTACCAGAGACCCAGGGTTTATTTTTCCAGGAAACAAAACAAAACAAAACAAACTGACCTAAGCAATTCTAGACCTAAGCATATGGATGGGCAGCAGAGAATGAATGCAGGGGAATAAAAATGTTTGCGCCCCTTACTGTAAGATTCTCCATCTCACTTCCCTTGATCTATTCCCAGAGTTCATGTAGCCCACACCAAGAAAGTTACCAAAGGATTTTTTTCTTTAGAAACTACTGGAAGATATATAGTTGACCCTTCATCAACATAAGTTTGAACTGTGCAGGTCCACTTATATATGGATTTTTTTCAATAAATACAGTATAGTACTATAAATGTACTTTATCGTCTTGTGATTTTCTTATTATTTTCTTGTCTCTAGCTTACTTTTCTGTAAGAATACAGTATATAATACATGTAACATATTAAGTATTTGTTAATTGACTATTTATGCAATTGGTAAGGCTTCCAGTCAACTGTAGGCTATTGGTAGTTAAGCTTTGGGGGAGTAAAAAGTTACTGGGGGTCAGCACCATCAGTCCCATGTTATTCTGGGGTCAAGTGTACTTTAAAAGATAGATAGATAGATATACAGACAGGCATGTAAGCAAAAGAAGAGAAGAAGAAATCCAGGAAACAGAGGATTCAACTTAGGCAAAAGAACAATAGGACAAGAGCCTGACTTGACCTAGAGCATGACCAGTCCAGACTAAGTAGGGAAGCAGAGGGCTAATGTAGGAAACTAAGGGGTTGAACTAGGAAAGCCTCCAGGTAAAAATATGAAACTGACATGTTTAAGTGTTTGGAAAAATTACTGATAGGTGTTTGGCAGATCTATTGGGGCATTTGGAAAAAATAAAGATAGAAACATAGAAAACCAAGCAGATGAAAAATTAAAATAATTCTTCTATTGAAGGTTTAAAAAGTGGTAAGAGGAAGGGAACACAAACATAGTATAGGAACAATATTTTTTTCTTTAAGATTTTAAAGTAATCTCAACACAAAACATGGCCTTGAACCCACAACCCCAAGATCAAGAGTCATGAGTTCCACCAACTGAGCCAGCCAGGCACCCCAACAGGGAACAATATTTAAATTTTCAGTGTAAACATATACATATATAAACATCTAAATGCTGACTGATGATTTATCAAAAAATTTGTGTTTTAATCATACTGGGAGGATGGGGAAAGGGGAAAGAAGGGACATACAAGAGTGCTACATCCCCAACCATAAAAACATAAAGGAAAGGGGTCCCTGGGTGACTCCTTCGGTTAATTGTCTGCCTTTGGCTCAGGTCATGATCTTAGGGTCCTGGGATTGAGCCCTGTGGACAGAGCCCTGGGTCAGGCTCCCTGCTCAGCGGGGAGTCTGCTTCTCCCTCTCCCTCCACCCTTCCCCCTGCCTTGTGCTCTCCCTCTCTCTCTCTCTCTGTATCAAATAAATAAATAAAATCATTTAAAAAAACATAATGATTGATAAATAAGTATATTATTTAGAAACATGTAGACAAATACCAGAAGAAACAGCTAAGGGTTAGGAATGATTTTCTCCAGGGAGTCAGACTGAGGGAAAAGAGGGGTGAGATCAGGAACAGCTGTTTTCATTTTCTTTTAGTGCTGGCTGATAGTTTAACTTCACATATGAATGACTTTAATAAAAATTTAAAAAGTAAGTTAAAGAATAAATGGAAATGTGGAAGTGGAGGCAAAAAATGTCGAGTGTTCTGTCTGTGGCTTAACCGGGCAGCAACTAAAGAGGACTGCATGGCTGAGGGAGGAATTGTGCTCAAATGGAAGAGTCCAGAGCATATTTATATCCTGTGTGCAAGTAGCAGATAAAAAGGAGAAATTGAAACAGCCGAGGATGAGGACATAACCAATCATGAGACCCTGGAGGAGGAGGTAGGAGGGGAAACACTGAACTTCATCTGGGTTGGGGAAATTTTGGAATTGTATGTGCCCGTTTGCCGGGAAGCCCCCTCTGTGCCCATCTTGTTACCTCTTCCTTTTCTCTGCCCTCCAGCCTCCCACATAAGTGCGTTCTTCTTATCTAATATCCCTGGGACTTTTCTGATCAGGAAAGTCTCATGCTTCCCTCGGTGTTCCAAGTCTATGAGGGAATGGGAAATTCAAATCTTTGTACATCTTATATCTTCTTGGACATGTTTTCATTTCCCTGAAGCTACACTCTTCTCACAGTACACATCAAAACCATTCCTTCACTTCTTTCTTGAAGACGTTCAAGTAAGACATCTAGTAAGACCTACCCTTAATGAATACACTAACATCTCTAGAGTCCGGTTGCCACCCATTCACTTGCCCTCGCTGAAAATGTAATAAAAATGCCAATAGAAACTGAAGGACTCTGTTTAAGCAAGTGACCTAGACAGGAAGGTCATTTTCAAGAAATGATAAATACCCTTGGGGTCATGTCCCATGCAGGAATATGTCTCGTACCATGCATGCTAAATGGCCACCACCACAGTGTGCTGAAATAGTCAACCCATGAAAATCCTTCTCTGGAGTGGAAGCCCAGGGCTTCCTCTGTAGCTGTGCAGATTGCACCCTGCGGTCCCCATGGGGAGCCATCCCATTGAAATATATGGAAATGGGTGGGACTTGAGCAGCAGCTGTACACAGCAGCCTTGGTGAGCCCTTTTGCTACCCAATACTGTGTTCCAAGACAGGCCAAACACTCTAACCTCTTAATCCCATTCACTCTTATAAAAGCACAGTAAGCGGCATCGTGAAAACGTTATCCTCACAAATAGAAGCTGGCATGGGAATGCATTTAATCCTCCACTTCCTATCCCCAGTGGATTTCATTTCTAATATGTGGTTTAAAACAAAGCTATCCAATAAACGTAGAGTTGGTTCTAAAATTACAAAGAAAAACTGCCATTACTGCTCTTTACCATTTCTGAAAAGTGAATATGTGTTGTTCTGCCAAGTTTTCTTAGCAGTTGTACTCTGCAGGTGGCTCTCTTCCAGCATCCAGATGTATAAACATCCTGTACACGCACTGTTCAGCCCCTCGGAGCACTCTCCCTGCAGATGGTAGGGACTTCCAGGCAGGAATGACATAAGCATGGTGTGAGCAGGGAACAGCAAAAGGCAGCAGCGGTGACAATAGGTGATGATAAAAGTCACCGGAGAATGACAGGTAAAGTCAAAGGAACACAGTGTCTCGTTCTTTTAACGTCGTTTGTTCACATACAGTAATGTTATACCACAGTCACACCAAATACTCTAAATGCCAAGGAGGCATCTGAAAAACAGTGAATGTCCTTGTTTTTTCCACAAAATGGATGTGTACTTTACAAAAGGGGAATTTTTCCTTTTAAAAATAGACAAGTCTGTATTGGAAATGGAAAGATCTCTTATTTAAACTTGTTAAAAATCACATTTTAGAAAATCTTTTTTCTCAGTCTCTCTCCTTCTACCTTGAAATCCCATTAATATGGCATGTCTCCTCTGGTGATTCAACATCTTTTAATACATATGCTGAGAACCGATGAGCTGTAGGCAATAGAGACCTGATTAAAAAGAATATGAATTCTGCGAGGCATCCATCACCATCGTATACAACTCAAGTCCAAGTTCTACGATGGATAGGAAATCCGGTGTGGAAAGAACTCAGAGAAGAGCCTCTTTATCATGAAGCTTGATGATTTGATGATAAAAGCTAATCATATATCTTTTAAACAACAACAACAACTATCTTTCCCCAAATATCAAAAGCAGGGACTATCCAAATAATTTTGGAACCCTCACAATTCAGAAGGAAAATAACAACCTATAACTTTGTAGTTATTGTATTTTTATAAAGTTCACTCGATTGGCTTAAAAATTTTGACAAAGGTGCTGCCTACTTGAGACCTCAGAAGCTAAGCTGCGGGTTATTAGCCTTGAGCTCATTTGTGGTTATTTGACCAGGAAGCACGATGTCCACTTCAATAACATGGTTAATCTCACAAAGACACCTGGCATTTTGCATTCACAGTTTCATGCTTATTAAAACATGCTTGAAATTAATGAAAATGATACCAATATAAGTAAAACTGACAGGAACAGTAATTCACTTCACCACACCACACACACACACACACACACACACACACACAATCATGAACTGGTTCTATATTTGCAAGTAAAGTCCACATTCAACTGAGGAAAATATTTGAATTCAATTAAGCTATGCATGATGTCATTTTTTTTCTTGGCATTAATGTAGCACAATTACTTTCTTCTATTTTCTATCCATTACAACCTCTGTTGAGGTTGTAATGGATAGAAGGGACATTTGGCAGCTCTATTCAAACAGTTCTACAATTTAAATCAATGGCACACTTGAATAGAGCATGAGTTTGACATTAGTGGTTCTAAAATTATTGTCTATAAAATTCTGGGATTGTTTTGGAGATGGCCAAAACCTCTATAATACACACAGACACACACAAATAAGTAAAACTCTGTTTTTAGGATTCCATATTTCATTTCCATTTTATTTCACATTCAAATTATTTCCTGAAATCATCCCAGAGGCTTTTGTTTTTGCAAAACTTTAAAGGTCCAGGCCCTGTGATAGCTAGGAGATGTTTTTTCCAGCACACGAAGCAAATTCGGGATTTAATAGAGGCAAATGACAATTGTTAAACTATTTCCTATTTCATAATAGAATTTCTGAAAAATCAATTATTGTGGAACAAGGCCTATTAAATTTGATTTACAATTAGGAAATATGGGATCCGGCTTTGGAGAGGATGAGATCCAGCCCCCATATCTTACTGACAAAGAGACCGAGGCTCAGGCGGGTTAACTGATGGGCCTACTTTCTAGAAGCAAAAATGGGGGTAGAAGTCAGCCCTGCCTCAGGCCCCGCATCCTCAACAAAGCACCCAGCAAGCAGTAGTTCTGCTGGTTAGTTCTTTTCTCTAGCGTCAAAAGAAAATTTACAAACTAGGAAAGACACATGGCTATTAGTGGATTATTTTATAAACAAGATATTTAAAACTGAAGTTAGTGCACGACAAGAGTTGGCACAAACAGACGAAGGTCCGTGTTCACGGCAGCAGTAGCATCTGCACGACATACCCCCTCAGCCACTGCCCTCAGCCCTTCCCCCCTCCAAGAGAGGTAGCGCTGCTGGCTGCAGATTTCTTCAGCTCTATTTTCATAGACTGAGTCTCAGCTCGAGGCTCGAATTTGGTCAGATTTCCTGCTCCTGGGGCTGCCACTACTGGCTTTCCTGCTTTCATACCTTTTGACATAGGAATGCGGGTGGGTGTAGGTCGCTGGGATGACCCGTCTTGTCCTGACTGTAAGAGAGAAAATATAGAGACACAAGGGAAATGTCAGTGAGTTTCCCCCCAGATTTGCCATCAATCTGAATACCAGCAGGACAGGAATGCCCACAGATGACACCTCCCCAGATAACATGGTTAGAAACTTGGAGTCGGGATCTCATCCACTCTGATTGCCTCCTCTTCCCTGTCCTGAACAACGATGCCAGACTTCCTTCTCTTCTCAAGCCCCTGACCTACTTCCTCTACCTTCCTGAAGTGACCTTAACTCCTATTTCACAGAGAAAATACAGCCACCTGGCATCAACTCAGGCAACTTTACTCCCACTGTCCCCCAAATTATCTCTACTTTCTTGAGATGAAGCAGCTCTCCCTTCACTTCTTAATGATGCCAGACTCTTTTCATTTTTGCCTGTCACTGCTGTCAATACCCTTCTTCTTGAAGTTCTCCTAAAACTCTCTTGCTGTGATACGTTCTTACTGGAGTCTCACCCATTCACCTCCTGTCTCTGATGACTCCTATCCAATCTCTTGTTGGCTCCTTGTCCTACATTGCTTTTCTTCTTAAATGTGGGTGTCACCATGCTCCATTCTCAGCTCTCTTTTCATTTTCCACACTCACCCTGAGAATTGCCTCAGTTGTCACCCCATGTGTCAATGAGTCCCAGGACCTCGAGCCTTCAGTGATCTTCTGGAATATACACGTACATTTCCAACTACTTGCCAGACATCTCCACTGTCCCCCCGGCATCTCAAATATAAATGTCCGCAACATGACTTATCTTCTCCCCAAACAGTAGTCCCCCTATGTTTCTCATCCTATCTATGCATACAGCCACGCCAGAAACCCCAGAGCCACTCTCTATATGCAGGTTGTCATGAAATCTTTGATCCTATCTTCAATACATCTCTGTCTACATTTTCACTACCACAGTTCAAGCTTACCCCATCTCTAGCCTAGAGAATTGCAAAAGGGTCCCAGCCCTCAGCCTCTGTGCCCTCCAATTTATACTTTAAACTATTTTATAGACATAGGTTTCTAACACATAAATCATGTGTTCTTCTATCATCAATGCCCTTTCAATGGCTCCCTTTGTCTAGCCTATGAGATTAAATGTCAATTTTGTAATAAGCCATGCCCCTCTCTTCAATATCTGACCCCAGTTTGCCTCTCTAATTTCTGCTCTTGCAATCTGTCTCTGCACCCAATGGCTGCAGCACAGTGGGAATGCTCACCGTTCCCCAAACATGGCAGGCTCCTTCCCATTGCCATACCTTTGCACAGACTGTTCTCTCTACATACTCCTTCTCTTTTCCTTCTTAAAAAAAAAAAAATCTCTCCTTATCTGTGAAAACTTCCTCCTCTGGGAAGCCTTCTCTGGTGGGTTCCTTTGTACACACCTCTATCATAAACCACTGGGTAGGTTCCAATCCTGCCTCTCCTGCTAAGCTGGCAATTTCTAAAGGTCCTCTTTGCAGTCAGCACCAAACCTGGTGCCCGGAGTGTAGCTAAACACTTAATAAATGTTGAATGAATAAATGCACAAATGAACTAGCCTCACTATTCAATTTCTAACAAAGGCATCCTAAACTTTTTTCATCCTTGACTTTATGGAATCCGATATATCTGAAGTAAGTGAGCCATCCTTTAGGCCTTGTAAATCTTATTTGAAGTCTTGTTTGTATATGGGGTTTAATCAGTAGTCAAAAATGTTACTAAAGAAAGTAAAGCTGTTTTGATCTGACCCTTAAAAATGGGAATAAGATGTTTCAGCAGAATATCTGCGCCAAGTTACAACTTACACCTCCACAATCTTTTTATAAAAATCATTAGAGAGAAGTAACCATGCACACCAAACTATGCTCTATGTTGCTTAAAAAGCAGTATTTTATTGAACCATTTGAGAAGTCTGAGCAATTCTGAATGCTATTCAGCTCCTTTGGGCCAATAACGAAAAGCTTTACTAGCAAAGCAATTAGTAATTCACACGCTGAAGTCTGTCTTGAGTCTATGGTGGCACACACAAAATTTAAGTAAATTATACTGAGGATATGGGAAAATAAGCCACAGCTTCTATACTTGAATAATAAGCTTCCTGTCTTTAAGAGTGTCTAATACATGCTATAGAATTTGTTCAGACTCTAAGAATCATAATTTCTAGTCTATTGGTTTAAATTAAAATCTAAATAGTATACATTCTTTCATAATTTAATTTACCAATTTGTTCCAAGTAAATGAAGACAATCACTGGAGGTATTTTAAAAAATAGAATTTATTGGGGCGCCTGGGTGGCATAGCGGTTTAGCGTCTGCCTTTGGCTCAGGGCGTGATCCCGGCGTTATGGGATCGAGCCCCACATCAGGCTCCTCTGCTATGATCCTGCTTCTTCCTCTCCCACTCCCCCTGCTTGTGTTCCCTCTCTCCCTGGCTGTCTCTATCTCCGTCGAATGAATAAATAAAATCTTTAAAAAAAAAATAGAATTTATTTTTAGGCTCTGGTTTTTATACTTCAGACACACTTTTTTGTAATCATTCATTTAGCCTTCCAGTTGGTTATTAAATAAATATTTATCGAGCACTTGTTCTCTGCAAGATACTATTAATAAAACGTAGTGTTTAGACATATAAACTCATTTGTTTTTTTACTTTTAAAATAGGTTTTAATATTAAAATCTTTGGATCTTATTTTTGGAATAAAATATGACTATGGCCATACACAACCACATCTTGAATATTTTAGGGTATAGAAATATAAGTCAGGAGGCAGTTTTCATTCTTCCTGTATATTGACCATTTCTCTCAGTCTCCATTTACAGACATATTTTAAATATAAAAATTAAATTTTTAACCTGATTATTACCATATGCTGACATTACGAAGAGGCCATCTTTGTGAGAATTTTGGAGGCCTCCATAATTTATATGAAAAAAAGAAAATTTCCCCCCAAATTAGTTCAATTTATTAAAATGTTAGGCCCCTATTTATTTTCATTTCTTGGTGTAGCTTGTCTGCTAGGAAACATCTGTAGTGGACTCAGGTAGAGCAAGGGGCACATGCTCTTGTTTCATTTCGGGCCCTGGGTGATTCTCACGACTCCCTTTGCCCTCCCTTGGCCTACAGTTTGGAGTGTCCTCTACTCACCACTGACTGTGTTCCTCGAGCAGATGAAGTTGTGACTGGTGTTATGGTGATAGTACTCGTCACCTTGCTCGCGCCAGGTCTTGACGAGAGATGGTTCCTAGGAGAGCGAAGGACGGTGCCAGTGGAAACCTCCTTTTCCGCTGTCACAGTGACAGGGCGGACAGTAATAACCGGACTCGCTCCTTCAGCTGAAGTCCCAGGGGATCGTTTAAACTGAGAACCTAAATGAATGTGAATTTTATTGTCTTCTGTGGTTATGATATTGGCATTGGAGTTATACTTCCGTAGTGGAGTTGGAACAGTCTGTTTTTCTGGGGTGACTTTGAGGACAGTCCTTCCCATGGGCATTTCCTGGGATTCCGGAGTGACTCCCATCTCAGGTGGTGCTGCTGATGTAGACACTGTCATTATCTGAATGGGGGATGTGGGCCTGTCTGCAAACATACCTCTTCCGCCTTCTGGGGTCTTCTCTCTAGAAAACGTAGTAATCGTGACTGGGGACATGGCTCGTTCTGCACCAAGAGTACCATCTGCATTTTTTGGTTTTTGAGACATAACATTCGGTGATGGAATAATGGTTATCCTTGGTTTCTGATTCCCTAAGGTAGGAATGACAGTGGTACTAGAAAAAAATTCTTCAGATGTCGGGCTGGTTATTTCCAAAGTTGCAGTACTGTTCTCGTGGTCTGGTGTCACTCGAATATGCAGAGGCTGGCCTTGCTTTGGTGAAAGGACCAGCTCTCCTGGGTGCCCTGGACTGGCATTTGTTCGAGGCCCTTTCTCATGCGTGATTGGGGGCCCATTTTCCCTTTTTCTCATCCATGGAATCCAAGACTTTCTCATAGTGAGCTCATTTGCTGCTGGAGGATACCTGTCTAGAACCGAGGATCGTTCCATAGGTTTCTTCAATCCCACCTGTCGAAGATTGCTCATGATATGATTTTCTTCTTGAAAGGATTTCCGTATAAACACCGCTGGTGTTTCTTCCTCTGCTGCCTCACTGCTGACAGCATCCGTCTGCACTCCAGTCGACGTCACTGGAATGTCCACCATTCTTCTTCCATTCACACTGGGTCGGAGAGCTCGACTATACCGCTTTGAAAGCTCCAACTCTTTGGTCAGATTGAGGACCTCCTGCCCCATGTTTTTGTTCTTATTTTCTTCTTCCATAAACCTTTGTTGAAGGACAGAATAATCCACTTGGAGCTGAGAAAGCTGATCTTCTTTGTTCATCAGTTCATGGATCTTCTCTTTAAGAGCTTGGACTTCGGCTTTTAGGTCTCGACTTTTAGCTTCTTCTAACCGAAACCTGTGTCTCAGCTCTGCTTCCTGACTCACCGCCTCTCCTTTCTCGATGGCCTTATTCTTGGCAATCTGGTGCTTTATCTCCTCCAGTTGTTGAGAGAGGAAATTGGCCTTGTCCTGCTCAGTTCTAAATTTCTGCTCCAGCTGATCATACTCATCCTCTGTCTTCATCAAATCCCCCTCAACCACCTCCAGCTGTTGGAGGCGTTTCTTCAGTCTCTCAATTTCCAGAGTTAGTTCCTTAATCTTGTTATCTTCTGGGCAGGTGAGCTCAGACCCTTTCCGAGACCTTCCTCTTGTTATTTCTCTTTCCACTTCCTCTATCCCATCAAGTCTCTTCTTTAATAAGTCAACACTGCAGCTTAATTCAGAGGATTTTTCTTCTTCACTTTTCAGTTTACCTATTAACTCATCTCTTTCTTTTGTCAAATTGTATACCTTTTCCTCCATCTCAGATTTCAGTTTTAAAAGCTTCTTGCTTTCTTCAATTAGTTTTTCAGTTACATCCATAACCTTTCCTTGTTCCACCTTAAAATTTTTATTGAGTCCATCCACTTTTCTCTCCTCTTGCTTTATTTTTTCCATCATATTTTTCCTTTCATCAACCAGCATCACAGTAAATGACTTCAACTTTGTCAGATCGTCTTTTAGGCTTAATTCAGCCTTTTCTAATCGACTTTCAGAGCATTCCAGTTCTTTAACTCGACTCTTGACCACCTCCAGTTCATTCAACAGGTCTTTGGTTAAGTTCTTCTCTTTCTCCAGATTTAAATGTAGCTGGCTGCACTCAGATTTACTCTTGCTGAATGCTTCCTCCAATTTCTCCAGTTCAGACATTCTCTTCTGTAATTTCTCTACTTCAAGTTTGAGCTCCCGGCTGTGGTGTTCCTCTTCTTGCAGCTTCTTCCGCAATTCCCTGCACTGGGATTCAGTTTTAGTGATCTCCTCATCTTTACCCTCCATTTCAAGCACACGCTTCCGGAGATTTTCCACTTCTGCCATCAGGCTGGAGTTGCCACATTCCCCTTTGGCAATTTTATCTCTTAATTCCTGAAGTTCTTCCTCTGCCTTTTGGAGGTTTTTGTTGGTCTCTTCCAGCTCCTCAATTCTCTGAGTTAAGCCAACCAGCTTGAGCCTAAGTTGCCTGTTGTGAGACTCCTGATTAGCCAACTTCGCGTTCATCTCTTCATGCTCTTGGGAAAACCTAGAAGCCTTGTGTTCAAAATCCACTTCCAACTTGAGCAGTTTCTGCCTGTCTTCTTTGGATTTGGAAGTGATCGCTTTGAGCTTTTCTTCTTCTTCCCTCAGTTTCTGAGTAAGATCCTGTACTTTCTGGCTCTGGAGGCCAAGTTGCTCAATATGCATTTGCCTTTCATCCACCAGCATGAGTGCAAAGGATTTGAGTTTCACAAGCTCATCTCTTAGTTTATTGAGCCGCTTAGCATTTTCCTTTTCTTTTCGGGCTTGGTAAGCCTTTTCTTGTTCAAGGAGCTTTTTCAACCTAGGAAACAAAATATATTAAAATAGTTTTTATTATTATATATCATATATTACATTTATGTATATTTATTGTTATATATATTAAAACGTTCATCAGCAGGTAGGTTTGTCTTGGATATTAAATAAAAAATGAAATGCGGTTGCAATAAATACCTATTAACTGCTGCAATATCAAGGTTTAATGGGTAGTCATTAATGAAATTAATCAGAAATCAGGATACTGGTTACCCTTAGGGAGGGGCAGTGACCAGAAGTGGGCATGAAGAGGACTAGTTTCCGTACTTTTCAGGTATTAGTTTCTGTTTCATGATTTATGTGCTCTTTACACAAGATTGGTCGGCCTATTACATTTCAGTAAGCTGAACACTTATGATATGAGTGCCTTCTGCAGATATGTTATACTTCAATAACATAACCATGAGTAACACTTAGGTTGTGCAACAACAATGACTATTTAAATAGTGTTCTCTGTATTCCAGGCACTATGTGTGTTATGCATTTATTTTCTCTTCACAGCAATCCTATGAGACACATACTGCTACTTCTCATCCCGATAAGGAACGTGAGACACAGTACTTGCATGGGGCCCACCGTTAGGAAGTGGCAGTGTTGGCATTCAAACTCAGGCATTTGGGCTCTGGAATCCTTGCTCCTCACCTCTGCATCTTAGGACTTCAAAAGATCATTTTATTTTAAATGAAAGGGGAGGTGCAGAAAAAAAAAAAAAGAACCTGGGATTTTTAAAATTTTGTAGGGAACCATCACCTTCTAGGGACAAAGCAAGACAAGCTTTCTGATAGAAGGCTGATCTGGATAAACTAACTTCGGCTAATGAAGAACCGGCACAGAATTTTGTTGCAGTTTTCTGATTTAAATGATTTTTTTAAATAAAGAACTGGGTAAGGAGGAAATCTGAAATACTATCACTACAAAAATATGGCATCCACAAGAATTATTATGTTTTGCATGTATGAAATACATTTTCTCTACAGTGTTATGTATAGCATTGCAAAGTAGGAATATAAAGACTCCAGAGTAACTATTCGCCATCCTTGTGTTGGTCAGTTAACTTGCACCAATTTCTTCTACTGAAGTAGAGTTGACACACAAAGTTACATTAGTTTTAGGTGTACAACATAGTGATTCCACAACTCTATAAATTATGCCGTGCTCGCCACAACCATCTGTCACCATACAACACTGTCACAACATCACTGACTATATTCCCTATGCTGTACCCTTCATGCCTGTGACTTATTCATTCTATAACCAGAAGCCTGTATCTCCCACTCCCCTTCATAACTTGTACCAATTTTAAATAGTTATTTTCAGTGAGCCATTAAAACAGAGTTGAAATAATCCTATTCACTTTATGTAGTCTAAGAATGCATTTCAGTATTAATATGTTTATCGCAGAAGCAGGTTATAAACAACATGTATTTGTTTTAAGTATATTTTATTCTTTCAATGTATTTTGCCTTATTTACTTTAGTTATTCTGAATGATTTATTTCATATTTATGACTAGATTAGCTGTTAGCCAAGTAAGTAGAAGCTAGTAGTCTCACATTGCTTTGTGCAATAAATGACTAGACATACATCTAAGCTATTTGTGGTATTAGATAAGTACTATAGAAATGTTCTTGTGATGTCATTAAGATTTTTTTCTGGAATTTAACTTTATAAACATCCCCTTGTGTCTAAGCATCTATTAACTAAATGCATAATTTCCAAAACCCATTATGACTTTATTCCTCCAATAGAAGAAAAAGATTGTTTTCAAATCACACGGATTCACAACTCCAGTCTTAAAATGTTAAAATTTCTAAAGACATTTCTTAAATACCCTATGCCTCAATGCTCTCACAGACAGTGGGCTGGAGTGACTAAAACATGGGTGTTAGGGTCAGACATAGCTGCACCTGAATTCTTTCATTTTCCAAATGTAACCTCTGGCTAATTGTCAAAACTCTCCGACCCTCAGTTTTTTAATTATAAAGTGAGCGATGTTAATACCTACCTCATAGGTTGTTCTCAACTTCAAGATAGTAGAAGTAAATTGACATATAGACTCAAGAGGTGGATGTCATAAAACACAAAAATAAATGTAGAAACTAGAAAGTATGCATCTGAAAAGTCTGTCCAATGCTTTTTGTGTTGAATCTGTAAATACTTTCATGTCTATAACTTGTCTTTGGTGGTAAAACCTGGCGTACTAATGTTTCAGCCAGAGAAAAATAGAAGGCTTTCTCATGAGTAGGAAATCCTGTGACCAGAGCAGGAATTTGGCTTCCAAGAAACCACATTTTTCAGGTCCTCTTAGCTGTGATTATTCCTCTCTCTCTCTCTCCTTTGCCCCTTAAGCTTTCTCCTTCCCTCTTCTATGACGTCTTAAATTGTTTTCATCACTTAAAGTGGATCTAAGAGCAATACACAGCCCATTCTCTGCATTCTCCCAAAATTCATTTACAAAATTGATTTAGCTGAGGGTTAGACGCAGAACCAAGGTAAAACTGTGTGACTCAGTCAGGACAGCCTGCCGATGGCCTTTTGTGCAAGCAGACTTGCACTTAAACTTCTACAGAGAGGACTTTGGGGATGGGAAGGATGGGATGAATTGTGAAGATTTTGCCAAAGGTAATTGGCATGGGCTTTGTGACTGTTCACTTGCTGGGTAAAAGGGAGAGAGAAATAGAAAAAAATTACTTAGAGGCTTTCAGTCTACATAATTACAGATAACACCTTTAATAGGAATAGGAAAAACTGGTTAGAAAGAGTTTTGGTAGAAAATTGAGGTAACAGCAAGATAGTCAAGTTGAAAAGTGTCCAGCCATAGTTAACAATACTGTATTGTACACTTAAAAATTTGTTAAGAAGATAGATCTTATGTTAAGTGTTCTTTCTTTTTAAGTATACCAAACAATTAGAAATGTGGTACTTTTGATATAAATCCGATAAATTTTATAGCTCATACGTGTCTTGACACCATTACCCTAATGACTCCCCAGTGTCATTTACTCCCATCCAAGCCCCGAGCATCTTTTGCTGATAATTCAGCAATAGCCTCCTGAACGGGTCTCCTCACAAGCTCTGCCACCTGTGAACTATGTGATCCTGGACAAGTTACATAATATATCAGTATATCTCACTTTCCTCACTTATAAATTGGGTATCAAAATAGTACCTAATTGATAGGGTTTGTGTGAGATGCATATTAGTTAATATATGGAAAGCACTTACAACAGTGCCTGGTCCATACTGAGTATAGTTTTAGCTATTTTTAAATTATAATTATTATTATTACTTACTCTCACCCAAATTCAAATATAATCACAGGTTGTAATAGAACCCTGGCTCTCCATGTCTTCTTGTTGCTCTAAGAATAGAGGTGAAAAGTCTCTAACATGGCCTAGCATAGATTCCTGAGCACCTTGGCAGGTTCACCTTTCCCCTGTGATCTAAGCTGCTAACATTCCTTGAATATGCTGTGCCTTCTGCCCTGGTATTTCCTCCCTCCTCCTCCTTTCACTCTTGCACACACACCTAAACATATCTGGCTGATTTTTATCCTTCAAGTTTCACTTAAATGTCACTTCCTCCAGAAGCCTTCCTGCCCAACCTGGTTAAGTTAGATCCTCTTATAGATTCCCATAATACCCTGAACTCTTACTTTATAAGACTAATCAACTTAAAAATTTTTCAAAGATTTTATTTTAAAGATTTTATCTGTAAGTAATCAAGATACCCTACATGGGGCTTAAACACACATCCCCGATATCAAGAGTCACATGCTCTTCCCATTGAGTCAGCCAGGCGCCCCTCCACTTGCAATTTTGTAATGCCTGCCTACCTTTGTAAATACAAGTTACATAAGGATACATGCCACGTCTATCTTGTTTTCCCCCTAGCACAATGCCTGACACATAGGAAGTACTCAAAAAATAGTACTTGAATGGATAAATGAAAGAAAGAACAAACAAATAAGCTTGAGCTAGAAATAGAGCTCAACTCATCTTATATAGAGATGTGTAAACTGAAGTCCCTCACAATGCTGGGCATAAGTTTTTGTTGAATGGATATTGTGGTTGTTACAAAACCAGTAATTTGATATTAATTATGGCCATTAGACAGCAAGGGGCTCTGTTCTAGTGAGCAGTGGCCTTTCTTGAAGACTGTGGTCCTTTTAGTCATCAGTCTCCTGGAGAAGAGGTGTTATCTCCTAAGTGGAAACCAAAACAGAGATGGAGCCCTCTCTATGTGGACTGGAAATGTCTCCCTTACTATACATCTATCTTTCCTCCTAGCTGATGAACAACCTCTAGATATCCTATGAAGTGCCTCTGGGAATATTAGAACCCTAAATAATATTTTGTAGGCCAAGCTGAAGTAAAGTTTTTGTGTCTCTCTCATAGGTTTTAGTGTTCTTTTTGTTAGTTTCTTTTACTTGCTTGTCTTATTAAGAAAAGGTTCTAACCTTGGCTACAGAGAAACAAGAGGAGGTATTTTACCCACAGATGGGCCAGAACTCTAATATTGGGGCAGTGTACATCTGGGGTCTAGTGGGAGGAACAGTAGTAATTAAAGTGAGAGAAGTCTCAGTAAGAAAGAAAGTCACAGGAGATCTTGGGACTCTTTCGTCAACCATCCCACCCTACACAGAAACTCTTTCCATGCTAAAGCTTGGTAATTTTTGGCAGGGGAGGTGACGTTGCCTTACATGTGGGAGTAAGTTTGATCTCCAAAGGAGAAACTATGTAGAGAGAGAAAAAGGAAAGGATAGAGAAAAGACTTTGGGAAATGCCCAGAAATAAGGGGTAAAAAGAATGAGGAAGAGTTAGTGAAGGCCTGGCAAGAGAGACAAGAGGACAGAGATATACGAGGAGCATGGAGCGACACTGGAACGCCAAAGGAAAAGGGCACTTGTCTCCATTTATCTACCTCCCTCCCTCGTCACTTTACCCTTCTACTTCAGGTGAGCTTTTTTTTCCCTTACCCTCTAGAAATCCTCATTTTTAAATCAAACAAGAATTCAGAAGTATTACCATATAACTATTCACAATATATAATGACTATGGCATATTATGTATCCTTTTTCAAACAATTTTCCAATAATTACAATTTCACTTTGTGCCTTAAACAATTAATTTGCTCTACATTACTGGGCCCCATTGCCATGTAATTATGCTATTTAAGGAGCAGAATAAGAGGGTGTTGGTATCGTTTGTGCCAACTAGTCTTATCACCTCCTCTCTGCCCATCTTGCCATACTTCAACCATGCCCTGATTCTAAGCAGATTAGCATAAAAAGGAAACAAACCAGAAGACTAAGACTAAGAAGATGAATTAGTACTCTGATTCTCATCAGCAGTCACAGGCAGAGCCCTAAGTATCCTGAAATCAAATTTATTCTTGGCAAATTCTTGATTTTCAACAAGCATTTTAACCTATTTAAAGGATGAAAGGAAGACAAGTAAATGATCTAATAGATTTTCAGAATTCTATTGCCTGTCTTAATAACTATTTTTAAGTGTATTCGCCATTTCTCTTTTCATGCTGAATAAAGCTATATTTTTTAACTTGCAAATTTATCATTTACAAATATTTAGAAAATTAATTATTTTCAACTAGAAGACTTTAAAAGTGTAGACCAAATGTTCTATGATTGTTTATGGTTATATATATTGGTCAAGATGCATCAATTTATATAATTAAAATTGGTGAATATTATTATATGTAAATAGTATGTCAATAAAAAAAATGTAGTGATAAAAAGAATATAAAAGGCCCTAGACGGGGCACCTGGGTGGCTCAGTTGGTTAAGCCTCTGCCTTCCGCTCAGGTCATGATCCCAGGGTCCTGGAACTAAGCCCTGGCATCGGCATCAGGCTCCGTGCTTAGCAGGAAATCTGCTTCTCCCTCTCCCTCTGCTCCTCCCTACTACCACCACACACCAGCTCATGCTCTCTCTCCCTCTCTCTCTTCATCAAATAAATAAATAAAATCTTTTTTAAAATTAAATAACAAAAGGCTCTACAAAGTGTTCCAAATGTCAGATAAAGGGAGAGAAGTTGTAAACAAATATTATAAGAGAGTGACTTAAAATATGATAGAAAATATAAAATAGATTATTAATCTTAAGGCAGAAAGATGTGAACGCAGAAAGCTAAAGAGAAGAGGGCTAACATTTTCAGCTGGTGCTGGGGAAGCTGGTAGGAAATCATGTTCTGGGGAAGACATGTCTCAAGTACTAGAAAACCTCTAGTTCTAGTATTATTTCAAGATGCTCTTAAAAGCCCACCCCAAATTCCAATTTTTGCTAATACCTAATTTTTAAAAGACAATAAAGTCTAGAAAGTCCTTCAGTAAAAAAAAAACAAAAACAAAAAACCCAACTTATTTACCCACTACCTATCACGTCCTAGGCAGTGTATAAAGTACTTTATTATTTCATCTCATTTTCACAACAACACTTTGAGGAAGGTATTACTGTTCCATTTTATAAATAACAAAAGTGATTTGACTTAATCAAAGTTACAGGATTGAGAAGGGGTAGGTTGAGATTTTGAACCAGATCTGTTCAACCACAAACAAAATGCTTTTAACAAGTGCCATTCCTCAAATAGATATTACTTGAACAGCTCAAATTTGCAAGACTTTGTTTTTGTTTAGGTTAACTTCATCTTGCTTGTGTTTGGCCTATCCTTCCGGAATTGTCAAGATCTTCCTTGGACAGTGGTTTATTACCCAGCTGATGACAACTTATACCTAGTATTGTGTCAATGGCACAAGTGACTCCAATCATTAATAAAAAAGACAGGTCAGTTTGCACAGAGCTCTTCACACGTTCTCAAGATCTCCCTCCTGTTGACATCAATCCATTCAGTAGCCTGCATACTGTCATTCACTTAGTTCTCAGCCTATTGGGCTGTTACTCTTTTTCTCTCCTGAGCTCCCAGTCCTCCCCTATGAACTTGTTCCAACCACATCTTCCCCATGTCAGTCAACTACAACTAAATTCTTCCAGATGTGTAGGCCCCAGATCTAGAGTCATCCTGGAGTCCTTTCTTTCTCCCACATCTCCACAATTTTTCAGCAAATTTTGTCAACTCTACCTTCAAAATAGATTCCAAATCCAATTATTTCTCACGTTGTCTATTGCTATCATCCTGGCCCAGGCCACCAGTCACCTCTTATCTGGATTATTGAAATGGCCACCAGGTCTGACTCCCAGCTTCTACCCTTGCTCACCTTTTGTCTGTTCTCTCCCCAGAAGCCAGAGTGGTTCTAAAAAAAACCCAGTAAATCAGATCATGTCACTCTTCTGCTCCAAGCTGTCCAATAGTTTCCCATTTGACTCTGAGTAAAGCCAAATCACTGCAATGACCTAAAAGACCCCACGTTATCACCCCCTTTCCCTTACCTCTCTGACTTCACTTCTTAAAACTCTTTCTCTCATCCTTCACGTATTCTAATAGATCATTCTCTCATATCTTTCAGATCTTTGCACAAATATCACTTTCTCAAGGAAACATTCTTTGTCCACCCTATTTACCTTGTGCATTTCATGACAGAACTTCCTATTTCCTTTTCCTTCACTTTTTTTCTCCGTAGCACTTATTACCATCTACTACACTATACATTTTCCTTATTTTTTTTAATTGACTGGCTCTCTTCTCTAAAATGTAAGTACCTTGAAAGGAGGATTTTTGTGTATTTTATTCACTGCTCTGGCCTGTAACCAGAACATAGCGCATGGTGAGTTCTTTACATGTATGTTGAAGACAATCACAAAAGGCTTTCCCTTGTTGAAATTCAAATGCAGTTGGCCAAATTCCTTAACTTCTTTGTGCCTCAGCTTTCTCATCTATAAAATGGAAGGAATGAAAGTACCTCCTTCATGGGGCTGTTGTGAAGACCACATGAAATGAAAATGACACCTGTAAAGTGCTTAGACAGTGACTATCCCATAGAATGCACTCAATAGATGCTAGCAGTCAGTACTATTGACAGCACCAAGTAGGGCACCTCTTCTTGTTTACTCATTTCGCAATCATTTACTGAACATTTGCTATGTGCTAGGCACTCTGCTGGGCATTTAGAGAAAAAGCAAAATACAGTTTTTGTCCTAAGGCATTTATTGAGTCTCTCGAGAGGACAGTTCAACCACATAAAGACATGAGAAAGAAGCATATACCTTTGTGAGAACACAGAGGAAGGGCAGTGAAGTCATAGCAGGGGAATGGAGTCAGGGAGACTTCCAGGAGGATATGACTCTTGAGGCTTCAAGGTTAAATAGCAGCTCAGTAAGTAGAAAAGGCAAGGAAAGGGCGCTGTACACCAGAGGTCAGCAAACTATTGTCTGTGGGCCACAGCTAATCAAGGCCAGTGTTTTGTACAGCTCTCAAGCTAAGAATGGTTCTTACATTTTTAAAGGGTTGTAAAACATAACAAAAAAGAATATGCAGCAGACACTGTGTGTGGCCTGCACAGCCTAAAATAGCAGCCTAGTGGAAACAGTATGTAAAATCACAGCATTGAGAAAGAGGAGATATTTTCAAGGCACAGCAGGTAGCTCAACTGAACCTAAGGACACCTGTGGGGACAGTGGGGGTTGGAATGTGGCTAGAAAGGAAGGACAAACCAAACAAAGCACCCCGTGGGCTAAGACGATGAATCTGAACTTTGGATGAGGAAATTGACAGCTGTGTAGAGGATGGAGAAGTGTAGGGGAAGCTGGAGCTCACTTAGGAAGCTACAAAAGCAGGTTATAAAAAACATGATGGAGTCTAAACTAAGATCTTGTCATTGAAAAAGAAGAGAAGGCGTTGCACAGGGCGATTTTTAGGCTTTGGTGACAGACTGAGTAAGGATGGAAAGGGAGAAATTCGGACAGAATTCCAGCTTCTGGTCAAGGTCATTAGTTTGCGATCCATGCTTATCATGCTTTTCGCATATAGGGTAACATAAGAGAAACAGTGGAAGGGAAGATCATGATGTTCCAAAAAGACAAACTGACTTTGAAGTTGCTGGGAACGCTTCAAGATCAATGCTTGTTGGTAAGCCTGGAGTTCCTAGAGATGAATCTAGGCCAGAGATACAGACTGAGGGTCTCCAGCGACTGGTACAATCTACAGCCATAAGAGAGAATAAGATAAGTAGGAGGTGTGTAGACCTAAGAGAGAAAAAGGAGTGAGGACAGAAAAAAGACACTGAGATGAGAAAATATAAAGGAACTTAATGCGAGAGCCTGAACAGGATAGCCAGAGAAACAGAAAGGAATCCAGGAAATAGTGCATTTTCAGACACCAAGAGGGTGAAGCATAGGAAACAGGACATGTCCATAATGCCAAATACTCTGGAGAGCTCAAGGGAGAAAACAGGATAATGTCCATTGTTTTCATTTAAACTTAAATTTAAAAAGTTTTTGCATTGGGTATGTCAATATGGATCACCATACTTCATATGAGCAGTTTTAGTGAAGTTTCAGAATAAAATACAGAGTAAAGCTTAGCTAAAGAAAAACCAAGAAGAAAAATTAAAAACATGGAGACAAATATCTGAGACTAATTACTTGAGATCTTGACTGTAAAAAGGAGAAACAGGGAAGTGGACCCAGGAATCAGATAGGGCAAGCTCAACATTTTAACCCTTTATATATGAGATGAGCATGTTCTCACTTAAATTTAAAGCTGTTTTTCTTTATGGAAGTAGTCCAGTTAATAAATAATGTTAGAATGCCATTATTAATAAATAAAGAAGAAATTATAGAAAACCACTATTCTGCAATGCCCAGTGAAATAATGAATGTAGGCAATGTCCATCAATGTCTCCCAAGAGAGATGGCCAAGCATTGCATACATATGTACACTCCTCCACCCAAGAAATATTCCTACCAAAAAATAAATGAACCTAAATTAGAGCAAGCCCCTGTAACTACTTACTAGTTTATGGGAAAGACAAGGGCAAGAAACATACTAAGTGATGCTGTGATGATGCAATCAGAAAAACCCAAAATGTAAGGGACTACCCAGGATAAAATACTATCTTAAATAAATTAATTTCAAGAAGAAAAAAGACTGGGGGAGGGGAAGCTATAGAGTAAAAGAAACTTAGAAGACATATCAACCAATCATATTTGGATTCTTTTTTTTTTTTTTAAGATTTTTATTTATTTATTTGACAGAGAGAGACAGCTAACGTGAGAGAGGGAACACAGGCAGGGGGAGTGGGAGAGGAAGAAGCAGGCTCCCAGCCCAATGTGGGGCTCAATCCCAGAACTCCGGGATCACACTCTGAGCCAAAGGCAAACGCTTAACGACTGAACCACCCAGGCACCCCTATATTTGGATTCTTATTCAAGATATTTTTAAAATAAGACGATTGGAAAAATTATGTTGTTAAGGAATTATTACTAAATTTAGGTGGCTTAAGGATATTTTTAAAAGAACCCTTATCTTTTAGAAATATATATTGAAATATTTATGAATGAAATGATATGTCTGGAACTTTCATAAAAACAATCCAGGGCAAAGAAAAAAAATAAGCTGGGGGGGGGGGGTCGGGAAATCCAGGCAATGGGAATAGATGAAATCAGACTGGTCATGAGTTGATTAACTGTTGAAGCTAAGTGATGGGTATATGGGGATTCATTATACTATTCTCTTTATTCTTGTTAACATTTGAAATTTTCCATAATAAAGGTTTTTTTTTTTTAACCGTCTTTGTGATCATTAGCTCCTCCACCCCCCAAATCTCAGCTCCTTTGGTATCTGGTCATATTTTTCACTTTCTTTACAGTACCGTGTATCTCTCATATTTGTCTGTGATTGTGGGTGATTCTTTCATTCATTTCCATATTTATAAAATGAAGCATATTAAAGACTTTTACTTTTTTTTCCTCACTGGGATCCATCTGATGCTGAGTCAAACTTATGCTAAAAAAAAATCCTTGCCCCATTCTGTTCCACAGATATTTATGAATTTATCTTTCTTTTTAAGCACAATTTCTGTTGTTGGGGAAAAGGGGAAGTGAGAGTTTTTTTTAACCTTATCCTGGTTATCCATCCTTGAGATAAACATCTTCCCTGGACCGGTTGTCAATCGGTACTCCTAAAGACCCAGGGTCACACCTGACTATAACCATTCTCGCCTCTCGTCCTTGGGAAGTAAACCATGTAAGATTTCACAGGTTCTTTTCTCCAACTTTCTTGACATTCTCACTTCTGTCGTTTCTCCAAGTTTATCAGCATTAGCCCCAGAGCAGCAATTTTTCTCTTCGCTTCCTTTAGATGTTGTCACTCATCATCATCATCACCATCATCATCATCATCGTAATCCACTGGACGCCATTTTGAAACACTGACGTCATTTTAAAAATTAACTCCGTTTGTTTCTCAGCCGGATCACGCTAATTTCCCTTCTCACTATTTCCCTTCCCTTTCACTATTTTTATTCTTTTATTCTTCTACAACTCTCCCTGTATGTATGCCTCTCTCTCTTCCAAGAGAAATGGCAGGTTAAAACTAGCAAGGGCATGATAGTAATTAAAGATGAATGAACCTCAAAAGACTCAAGCTCGCAAGCAGTTAGAAGTTTTTAATCACATGCATTTTTTTCCCAGCTAGAGCATAGAACAGAGCTAAGCAGCTTGGCAACATGATAGGACATGGTTTTACCAAAAGACTCAGGAAGAAGTGTTACTTTTTCATAAATTCCTTCAGTTCCTCAAGATGGTGTCTATTGAAATAATTATGCAGCATTAATCTAACTTCCCAGTATACTGCACAGGCCTGAGATTAGGGTGAGTTGAATAAAGCTGGGTTGCAGTCAGATCCTGTCCTCCTTTGGAATTTTATTCATCACTGATTTTTATTTTAAAAAGTAATGCATTAAAAAATTGTGTATCTTGCTTACAGAGTATTTTTGGCACCCCCTTATTGTGCCAGGTAACACCTTCATTTTCCTTACCCTAGTCCCAGCCCTTGAGCTCTGAGTGCTAGATAATCAGTTCTTTTATGTATAAATAAATGGTGGGACACAAACTTTTGAGTTTCGTTTTTCTTTTGTGTTTTTTAGTTCTGGGGATGAGTTTACAAAAGCTTTGTACACTTTTTCCTTTTTCCCTGTTGTGAAAACCAGCAGTATTGTGGAACATCTGTTCTCAAATCTTTTTTTGAGGATTTTATTTATTTATTTATTTGTCAGGGAGAGATTGAGCACAAGAAGGTAAAGTGGTAGGCAGAGGGAGAGGGAGAAGCAGGCTCCCTGCTCAATAGGGAGCCTGAGGTGGGACTCGATCTCAGGACCCTGGGATCATGACCTGAGCCGAAAGAAGATGCTTAACCAACTGAGCCACTCAGGCATCCCTGATCTCAAACCTTTTGACCCCGGCCCAGTGTAGTGGGACAGAGGCCTTTCTCACCTACTCTCACAATAAAAAATAAATTGGTGATAAAAAATTGAAAGAAAAGAAAAGAAAATCAGTAAACTTTTTGCTAGCAGCTTTCATGAACTGCTTTTATTTTGTAAGAGAAGCCCCTAAAGTTATACACATTATTTTATATTATAAAACTATATCTTATAATTTGAAAATAATCTAGTAATTTCATTACATTTACTTTGATATTATAATTCAAGTAATACAAACACACACACACACACATACACACACACACACACACACACACACCCAAGGCAAGTTATCACAAATGAAGTTTTACTCTTCATCAGAAGGGATTAGGTATAATTTTGCTCTAGAATGGGCACACTGATGACATGCCTTGAAGTCTAGGTTTTGAAAATTATAAACTCAGGATATGCATCAGGGACCTTCTGTGTGTTAGCCCAACAACCCACAACAAATTAAACTGATTATGAAGTTGAATCAATAGCAATTTATCTTTAAAAGGCACAGATGGTAGCAACCATGGACAGCTCATGGTGGATAACAAATTATTCTTCTTGGAGATTATGGGCTTTCCTACTACCAGGTGAGCGCATGTTCAGTGTGTTTGCCAGCATTTGGTAGTAGCTAGACTCCCCTGGAAAATACCTTCTTAATCTTTAAGAAAAATCTAATAACATGCTCATTTAAATTTACAAATGCCATATTTTGAAATAAATCCTCTAGTATATTAGTAGTAAATTACTCTCAATCGTAGTAGAAATTAAGGTCTGGAGAATTATTTGTCATTTGCTCATTAAAACATAGAAATAACTGTTTTCTTCTGATAGTTTGCTGCCCATCAGGAGGTCCATATTTGGGAATCATGATCTGAGAAAGAGTTCCCTGATCATACTCTAGTTGAAGCTCCCTGACTCACAGAAATATAACCATGATTCATTAATTCACTTAGTAATTCAACAAAGATGGGTTGAATGCCCCACCATTGTCAGATAGTATATTAGATACTTGAAATTAAAAAAAGAAAAAGTTGCAATGCTATGTAAAACGTACCATGTATGCTTTAAATGTAGGCTACTGAGGGACACCCAAGGGTAGGGATGTGACTGGAGGAAATAGTTTCCAATACCATTCCTCTGCTATCAGGGGTGCAGCTCAGACGACCCCTTTGGGAGAATGAAAGAAGGGTCCCCCTGCTCTCTAGAGAACCAGTCCCAAACTGGGGTGCCCAGCTTGATGCTCTGACTGACAACTGTATTTCAGTCCCCATTCTTTCATTAGTCAGGTGCCCCAGCAAGCTACAACCTGCACAGCCACACACAACAGTCCTATGGGCTCTTCTTTTTCATCATTCAAGTTTTATTCAGCTCACATGTCTCCTCCCCAGAGACGGATTCTCTGACCAGCTTATTGAAAATAGTTTCCGCAGCCACTCTCCATCTTATCACCCTCTTTACTTCTTTCGCTGCACTTTTACGATCTGAAATCATCTTATTCATGTATTTGTTTACTTAGATACTGTCTGTCTCCCCACCTCTCCACAGGGCAAAAACGCCCTCAGAGCAGGGTCTGTGGCTGAACACCAGTCCCCTAACAAAGTGCCTAATAAAGTAGGTACTCAATATTTCCTCAATGAGTGAATAAAACAAAGGTTATCCAGATGAAGAATGGGGAGATAGCGTGCCATGTAAAGGGGAAAGCGCATGCAAGTGCAAGAAACAGAACCTCATTCAGAACAGCACAGAGTCCACGTCAGAGCGCACAGTAGGGGGTGGGAAAATGTCAAGGGATGACTCCAATGGAAGGTGGAGGTCAGATCATCAAGCAGTTTGTATGTTACCCTAAGAAGCTGGGCTCCATCCTGGGGGTTATACAAGGTTCTGTAAGGACTTCGAGAATAGTGACAATATCAAATTTGTATATTACAATATTCTGATGACAATATGGTTGTATGGATTTCAGAAGGGGGAGACTAGAGGCAAGGAGATCAGTTATAAAACTATTGAGATTTTCCAACCCAAAAAGAGGGCTAAACCAAGATTACAATTGTAATACAAGAAAAGGAGATTTTAAGAATGATTAGGATGTAGAAGTATCTGGTTTTCGTAGAAGTATTGTGGTTTTATGTGAAGGATAAGGTAGAAAGAATTATATAAGATTGTTCCTGCCTTTTGACATGGGTGACCATGTGAATGATGGTGCACTCCTTGACCATAATGGCCCCATCAGCACCACAATCTAGCCAATTGATTTAAGTGGTACCATGTGGAATTTTAGGGAAATAGTCAGGATGTACCAATCGCCCAATTTTTCCTCAAGACAACTAACCTGAGCAGAAGGCAAAGCTGTCTTTTAAAAAAAACTCAGCTGATTCAGCATAGGCAAGATAAATCTCTAAGTCTTGTCTAGAATTACGCCTTTTTTTAAAAAGATTTTATTTATTTGAGAGACAGCACGAGAGAGCGCGAGTGAGCAAGCAAGCATGAAGTGAGTGAGGGCAGAGGAAGAGGGAGAAGCAGGCTCCCCTCTGAGCAGGGAACCCAACATGATGCAGGCTCATCCCAAGACCCTGGGATCATGACCAGAGCCAAAAGCAGCTACTTAACTGACTGAGCCACCAAGGCGCCCCATTGATGTTGTTTTTAAAAAATCAGCCAGCTGAAAAAATTTACTGAATGATTTTCATGAGGAATAGAAAATGCCAAGAGCCAGGGAAGTTTGTCTAAATATGTGGCCTTGGGCTCTTTCTTTCCAGTGGCCCCCTCACCTTCCCATACTCTAACCCAAAGAGACTTTTCTTATCCCACTCCCAAAGAATGTGTCACCTGTGTTCATCACACCTAATTATCAGATGCTCATCTAGGCAACACTTGTGCATTATCACAAGTAACTCTCTCCCTCAGAAAATAAGCAAAATGCAGGGGGGTAGGGGGTGTGTCCCTTGGGAAGCCAGAGAGTGGGAGGATATTTTGAGGCAGGTAGGTTTTTAGGTCCCTGTAATCACAATGGAGGGTATCCTCCCACTTGCTTAAGTAGAGAGGCTTCTCCTCTGTGGGCTGCCCTTGTGGTTACACAGAACAGGAGGGGAGGAGCTGAGAGCATGAATCAGATTTCCTAAGACTATTCAAACAAGTTGAAGACAGTCCACAAAAGTACAAATATACCTCATTTTCCTCTGTATGTGCATTTATAGAGTGCTGGACAAAAGTCACATTTTAAGTTTATATATTATGCTTTTAAGCTTATATGTTATAAAGAGTTCACAATATAAAAACATACTCTTTTGTAAACGCTTTTACTAAGATACTATTAAGCTAATTTGTCTCTTGGGTAAATTCATTTTCATAACCAAGATGTGTTTAAAGTAATATAGATATAAAATAAGTAACAAATTAACTTAAGTACATAAATCACTGATAGTATATTCCCATGCATTTATTTACTCAGAAAAATGACCCTTTCCCTCTTTAAAATGGCATTAGAATTTATTGCCATTGTATCTAGAGGTCTTTTTAAAAAGCTTTTAAATATAAACATACGTGAAATTTCACTAAATACTTTTGAAATTATTATATTAATGTTTATCTAACCAGTTTTGGAACAACCTTAAAGCTAATGCAAAAAATAAGAAGTCGAAACAATAAACAAAACCGCAGAATCCCAAGACGTAACTTTGTATTGATCCTGACTATTGTTAGTCTAGAGAAAAAGAAATGTGAGTGAGCTTCTGTTGTGGAAAGGATATTGAGTTTTACAAGTAAACAGAAGTTCATCCATCACATGGAATTAAGAATCCAGGCAGATCAATGTAATGAACCCAAGATTTTCATCTCAGTTGAACTCAAGATTTTCATCGCTTTAAACACAGACAAAACATTATTAACAATCAATGTTACACAAAATTAAATCTACACAAATGAAAACCATACCATCTGCCCTTATGTTCAAATTTCTATAAAACGGGTCATGTGAATCTGAAATCATGCTATAAAAATTTGGTTTTGGCCAAGTGAAGTTCTTTTGTGAAAGACTCACACTACCCTCCAGCCCTACTGAGCGCTAAATGCAAGCTATTTATTTTGATACACTCTGCTGAACTCAGACAATGGTTTTTTTGCGTTTTGGAAAAATTACTAAAGTTGAACTTTTTACACAATTGTTTAACGTAGTCCAAACTTTAATCCCATTCCCACTTTGAAATAGAACCTCCTATTTTCTTTATTATCTCGTTATCACGGCCACACTGTTTCAGAACAAACACGGCTTTCTTTGGATCACTATGCATTCTAATTCATTGCCAACTTTTACAAGCCTTCCCCACATATGCAAACAGATCTGCAGAAAATCCACGTAAGACTGACAAGTTTTGAAAATAATATTTTTACCTTAATTTTTGCTCATCCAGAAATTAACTAGAAGATACATTTACAACACATGTAAAGGTTGTTCTGTTGAAAGCCTTCAAAACACATTAGCACTACTGATGGCAGCAAGATACACGATTTTTCCATTCTTATACAAACGCCCCAAGTTTCTGTAGGATGAGATTGCTTTTCCCTCCATAGAAAAACAGGAGCATGCCTCATACCACAACAAGGTGCATCTTGGCCAGTCCCAGTCAAGGATTCTGAGGTACCAAGGAAAGTCACAATAAGCTGGTCATTTTCAAGGATTGTCACCGTCCACGCTCAGTAAAACCTGTAGCCGAGAGCTGAAAGGTTGTCGAGTTTTTACAGCCCTTGTCAGACTAGTCAGGCTGTACAAATGTCCAAACCCAGCTTCTAAGATGCTCTTTGCAGTAACACTTAGAAATGAGTTTACTGCCAAGTAAGCCTATTAACAAATGAAATGCGCATGGAGGAAAGTAACAACTAACGTTGCTTAAATCAAAACAGATCTTGACTTCCTTACCTTCATACTAGGAAGCATAGTAGCTTTTGTTTTTGTTTTTGTTTTTTATAAGGGGGTACAGAAGTTTGTTCAACAGCCAGCAGGCCCTGCTCAGCCCCCTACTCCACAGGGAATTAACCGTCACATTCCAGCCCTGTCATCAGAACAATGAAAGGTGAATGTTGTGCAAAACAGCTTGGGACCACTAACTGATGATGTCATTCCTCCCTTATATGGTTCATTATTGTGCAGATTTACTTTGGTCTGTGAAAAGGGGTGGAGCTGCCCACGGCTGGAAGGGGAGGCAGATCTTAAGAAGCAGAGCAAGTGAAGGGAATTATGCTCTCCACTGAGGAAAAGGCATCGGGGAGGGGGAGGAAGTTGGGGAGGAAGAATGCGATAAAGAAAAGATATGCATAAAATGTCAAATGGGCCTCACTCCTGATTTTTCAAACTAGCTAAACTCCATACAGTTCTGTTCGGCACACAATGGAATTTAAATAGGGATCCCTTCAGAGCCTCATCTGTGATTCCGCCAACAGGAGGGGATTCGCGGTCAACCCGAGTGCCGGTTAACTCACGTGCATCTAAGTGAAAACACTGCGGAGCGGGCTGCAGAATGCCAAGTGACCTTTAGTTTAAGGATCATTGTGTCTTAAAAAAATTTTTTTTACCTGAATTTACTTCTTCCCCAAAAGTGTTTTGAAATGGCAAAAAAGTGCTGTCCACACAAACCAAACGGGTGAATAGAGTCAAACTTCAAGGAATGTCTACATCATCATTCATGCAAATATCCTCAAAATCCTCTATCATCTTCAATTAGTTTCCCTTTTCTTTCTTTTTTTTCCCCATGTTTCCCTCCTTCTTTTCTTTCTGAGTCTGTGAGTAATAATTCAGTCAAAAAGCCATTAGGTAACAAAAGCTCTAGTATATTTTTGGCTAATATATACGCATAGACTTTGTCTATCATTTATGTTAAGAAATGCCATTTTAATTACAGAATAAAAGCATAGTTAGTATCAGATAAATTAGTCAAATTAATGCTAACACATTAAAGTTAGCAAATTAAATGTTTGGAGAGCATTTTTGAGTGCGTAGATATCTTTCATATTATACAAATATAAGCCATTATGTTATGGCATAGAAAAGAATATGAAGGAAAAATAAGTTAAAGATAATTGCTTTTCTACCTTTCTCATGCTCAGTCATTGCTTTTCATTGCTTTTCTCATGTTCAATCATTTTGCTTTACGAACATGTCTGTCTTCTATCTTATCTAAACTTAAAACAATGATTAGGGTATGTTTCAGGGTTGCAGTTCTGAATGACGTGTTTTGATTATTGAGTTATTTTGGTAAAAGTTACATAAAACAACATTTATGGTCAAGGTAAAATGGCAGATATTGAACCAATTAATTGATGGTTTGGGGTTTTTTGTTTTGGGGGGAGTTTTCCCAGCTTTTTTTTTTTTTAAGATTTTATTTATTTATTTTAGAGAGAGAGAGAGAGAGGGAGAGAACACAAGCAGGGGGAGCAGCAGAGGCAGAGGGAGAAGCAAACTCTGCACTGAGTGAGGAGCCTGATGCGGGACTTGATCCCAGGACCCTGGGATCATGACCCGAGCTAAAGCCAGATGCTTAACCGACTAAGCCACCCAGGCACCCCCCAGCTATCTTCACATGATTGGGAAAAACCAAAATTGAAAAAGAAACTGGTGCCACCATGTGTTGTATGCAAGGCTGCACTAGTGTTGGGGCAAGGGGTTTCTTGGCCATTGAGAGACCCAAGATTGAATCTTGTCTTTGCACCTACTGGGTAGATAACCAAGAGGATGTTTTATAACTCCTCTGGCTCAGTTGACTTAGCTGCCTAGTAGGGATAGGGATTTTAACTTGCAGGGTTGTTATGAGAATTAAACAAGACAATATGAGTCAGGGCCACAGAGTGTGCATGTAGTGGACCCACAATAAATACTTAATAATATGTCTATGCACAGTTTATTCATCTGGATAATGGTAGGCACTTTGCAAAACTACAAATTTGTAGTCTAATTTTGACTATAAATTCATGTTTAAAGAAAGAGAATCAAGGGGTCAGGACTGATTATATAGTCAAGAGGCATCTTGCATCAGTCTGCTTCTGGTGATTTGAGCTTAAGGTATATAGTCCCAGGGAGGCATTATGTTCAAAGCCATAGCAAATCACTATTTAGAGACAAATAATAATAACAAGAGGAAATGTTTTGGTTATACTTGAAAAATCTTTAAAACAAATACAGTAAATGTCAATCACAGGTGTGTTTTTTCTCTTCCCTGCTTAATACTACTAAATAGCTACATTCAAAATCAACTTAAAGCCCTACTATTAAGACTCACTTAAAATAGCTGATGTTTTAGGGGTGTCTGGGTGGCTCAGTCGGTTAAGCACCTGCCTTCAGCTCAGGTTATGATCTCAGGGTCCTGGGATCGAGCCCCACATCAGGTTCTGCTTCTCCCTTTCCCACTTCTCCTGCTTGTGTGCTCTCTCTCTCTCTCTCTCTCTGTGTCAAATAAATAAATACAATCTTTAAAAATAAAGAGATAGATGAGTTCCTAGAGGAAGGTCACTCTGCCTATTTCAGGATCACTCTGCCTATTTCAAGCTGTACGTAGTAAGGAAATTTAATTTTTGCTTTTGCTTTTGTTTCCCACATAAAAATGAGTGGTTGAAGATATGAGGGGTTTCCATCCTTATGTAAGTGAGACATAAGAATCTGATGAACCCAGCAGCCCAATGTCTTCAGGAGTGTCGCTCTAGACCCAGTCCTCCATTTGGTTTCTCAAACTTAGCAGAGGATTCCATCACCTGATTTAACCAGAAGTGTAGTTGATCCTGCAGCTAGAATATTGCTGCATTTACCTGATTGAACCTTTCATGCAGCGAACTTGTCAGCATGTCTACAGGCCAGGGGGCTGAAACTCTACCAAGCTTACACGTAGTGCTTACTAATAACTGTATGTGTGGCAAAATTCATTTGGAGACTTCTTTCATTGTGATATATCATTTGTCATGAGTTACCAGTATCTTCCAATAAGATCTGACAATTGGAAAAAAGCAAGCTGACTTGGCCCAATTTGCTACACCATGGTTAGGAGTTGGATTTTATTTTGAAGCAACTGATTTATATGACTAATATGTAGAGAATGAACTTGAGAACAGGGAGAGCAAGAGTGGAAAGATGATGTCTAAAGGTTGCTACCATGGTAGCCCAGACAAGCAGTGAGATGGTGGCTTAGATAAGACTTCATCTTGGACTAAGGCAGTGGCAATGGTTCTGGGAAAAAAATGGACAAATTCCAGATATAATTTGGAAGCAGAATCAATACAACTTACTGGTGGTTATGTTTGGAAGGTTAAGAGAAAGAGAAGGATTAGGATGATTGCTTGCATTTTAGCTTGAGTAAATAGATGAAAGTACTGTTAACTGAGATAAGCATAAGACAAACAGATTTTCACAAAGTGACCAAGAGCTCCATTTTGGACACTTTAAATTTGAGAAGACTATTAAACATCCAAATGGGCTGGTCCAATATGGATATTCACTCAATTATTATTTACTCAATGAATTAAATAAACATTTTTGTTTAAAGAGGATTAGTAATTTTCTTTTCTGTGAATGACATTCAATCAAGGGGAGGCTCTCCCTTTCTCAAACTTTTCAGCATGGGTTAACTGAAATGTATATTCCAACGTAATTTAGTCCACATGGAAAGTATTATTGTGATTATGGGTCCATAGGCCAAGTCCTAAATCCAATGTGAGCGGGGATCTTCTAAAACAATCCACAACTTCTTAGAGCACTGGATCCTAGAGACAGAGTATCCAGGTTCCCAACATCCTTTAAGCATCTGGTTGCCACTGAGCAACATGACCTGAGCAAGTGGCTCTTAAAATCAAATCTCCTCACAACTGCTCTTTATTCAAATTGATCAGGAAAAGAGATAAAGAGAACATGTTTCCTACACATTCTGAGAAAGATCTAGTTTAGCATATGGCAAGTGGGAAGCTTCTCAATGTGTAGGCGATTACTGGTCTTGCCAATTCAATGTGCTTTTATCTCAGGAGACATTTTTTGCTGCAGAGGAGGTTGCGCTCCAGAACTGTGAGAAGTGGCTGCACTGGTGAGCTGGAGTGGGCAGGCAAGGAGAAGTCATAGGATATGCTAAAAGCACTGCACTTTGCGTTCCTTAGTTGGAGGGTGGGGGTGAGAGGGAGAACATTCTTCCAGGATCTCTCCCTGGAGGTTTGGTAATGGTGTATTAAGTCTGGGCAGTAGTTCTGCACACAATTATGCCTCCTTCCTTGGGAGAAATATAATCCCAAACTTCTCAAATGTTACAGATTCCAGAAGTCAGACAAATCTGTGAGCTTTAGAGAGCTGAAAATCAGAGAATATTGGAGGAAGGACGGTAGGTGTAAATAAGTGGGTAAAGTAAGAATATTTCTATAAGTAGAATATAGGATTTGCTGAAATTGTAACAAATGACAAAGACTAGGTAGACCAAAGCATTCCTCCCTTCTGACAGCACACGGGAGGCAGAGCAGCCATAAGAGCCCACCATTTTCAGTTCCCTTCACATTTCAGATCAGATACATCTACTTCTTGAGCATTTAAGAATAAAATAAATAGAAACTTCTATAGGAAGTAAACTTTTCTAGGAAACTGAGAGTTATGCAGACAATTTAAAGCAAATTCTTAGGGCACAGTGTTTCTGAACTTAAGAGGAATGAGTTGAGATTAAATAAAGTTGACCTCTAGTTTGTTTGCAGTTGAAGCTCACATTCAGCCCCTGAATAATTTGAATAGTTTCTTGGCTAAGAGTTCACATCCAAGAGCTGAATATGTTATGCATTGAGCATAAAAGACCCAACTTTTGATTAATCTTTTCTGTTCAAACTTTTCACCACCACAAAGTACTTTCCAAACACAAGCATTCTTGGAAAAAGAGTGCATACTCGGTCAAGGAGCCAGAAAGAAGCAATCTCCAAACACTGAAAACACCACCTTCCTAAGTTCCAACTCCCTCTCTGGAGTCCAGGATTTGTAATGCTAATCTGAGTACCTTCCTCCATCCTGGAAAAAAGGGGAAAATATCAAAGTGATGGAGTTGAATATTCACTGTAGTGCTAAGAGACAACATTTTTTTTCCAGCACTTTCCTTTCTTAACTCTTTCTTGGTATACGAATTTGTACAAAAACAGCATTTGCCGGGTATTTAGCGCAATGACAAATGGCTGCCAATTTCAGGCAGTGTTTCCAAGGGTTTTCATACTGGAAGAATAATCTCATTTACTACGTTGCAATACTTGATTTTGTCCACAATGCTGTTAATAAACCATCAGCTTAGTTAAAAATCCAATCCAACCAGTTTGGAATTTGGGGACCAAAAACTCCCAACCATTTGTTAGAAATTTTCACTTTGCTTTTGCAAGCTAGATGCAGTCATTTTTTTCTGGAAATTATACATCTCACTAATGATTCAATTAGTTCAAAAAAGATCTAGAAGACACTTTGGTTTTGTGTTTCTAACATAGAGAATGCCTATCAGACTTGATCAATTGCCTGGCATTACAATTGCCTGGATTACAATTGATAGTATCAGTGTACTGAGAAATCAGAAAAAAATCTTCTTTTAATCTGTCACTATAGAGCACTAGTTATTTACTGTACTTTTGCCACTTGGGTAGACTCTGAAGCTGTAATTACTAACAATTTGCCTGTTAAAGTACCATTCTAGCTGGCCTATTTGTTATTTCTTCATGATCTTCATTGTGTGTTTCTTTTTTTCTTTTTTAAGATTTTATTTAATTATTTGAGAGAGAGTGTGTGAAAGAGACAAGGGCGGAGGGAGAGGGGGAGGGACAGAGGGAAGCCTTCCCAGGGGTTCCCTCCAGGGACCCCGAGCTGAAGGCAGAGGCTTAACCAGCTGAGCCACCCAGGCGCCCCTTCATTGTTTCTTAAAGCTTTCCATCTGCTGTACTTCCCGAGGGCTCTCTCTGATTAATACTGAAAATAGGCACACATTTTTATTTGTTTACGTATACTGTATTATAATCAACTTTTTCAGCCAAACGTTATAAGGTAAATCTACATTAGACTTTCTAAAGAAATGAATTTGTGTCTGTACTTCATTTCATAACCACAATAACTTCTGCATGCAAAATACATGCATTTAAATTCTTCAATTTGGTACACTCGTACACTTCTGATTAGCTTTTTTCTCATTCAAAGTAGTTTGCTTTATGCAGCTGTTGGGAAAAGAAAATAATTATTCCCCAGGCTATTCTATAAGTCAGTCCAAATTGGGTTTAAACTTTTATTCTTTTCAAGATATAAAATGTGTTTTTTCACTTCTTTCTAATTTACTGAATTTTTGAATATGCAAAGTTATAATTTATGACCTCAGCAAAGTTACTACAGCGGTTTTTCTTACATAGGATGCCTATGTTACCACATATTTTACTTCTTATAAAATTTTATAATGGCTAAAAATCATAATACTACTTTTTTGGTAGAGAGAAAGTCATCATTTTCCAGCTATGCATTTCATAGTTATATTTTACTCCTCAAACATAATTTTTTTTCTTACATATGATTTATCTGTCCTTTGGAAACTTAAAAAACAAATGCTAAATCTTCTCTCAACATAAACCACACTGTGGTATTATTGGTTCTCCTAAAATGCCAGAAAGCAGATGAGCCCAGAGAGGAATGACCTTGATTGAAATAAGGTTAGTGAGAGCACCTGGTAGACTCAACCGGTTAAGTCTCTGCCTTAGGCTCAGGTCATGATCCTAGGGTCCTGGGATTGAGTCCTGCAAGGAGCCCCCCCTCCCCATTGATTCCCCTGCTCAGCAGGCAGTCTGCTTGTCCCTCTCCCTCTGCCCCTTCCCCCTGCTCATGCTCTCTCTCTCTCTCTCTCTCTCAAATAGATAAATAAAATTAAAAAAAGAAAATAAGATCCGTTTTCTCCCATGTTTATGGAAGACTACCTACACTATACATAAAAATGACTATAATAATAAGCACCACTAACGGTCTCAACTTTTTCTAACTAATGGAATACCATCTTTAACATATTTTAAATTTCCATATCCACTATAATCTATTACCAGAATTTCTACCCTCTCCACTTACCTAACTATTATTGTACCAATACAATACTATTTTACTTACTATAATTTTAAAATGAGTTTTTGTTTCTAGAAGGAAACTTTTCTACTACTTTTCATTTTCAAAATTTGACTATTCTTATGCTTGTGTGTTTTTTTATACCAACTTTAGAGTCACTTGATTTAGTTCCCGTACCTTAAGAAAAATCCTGATGGTATTTTTATTGGGATCACATTAAACTCACGGATTAAAATAACATGACATCTTTATGATGTTGGGTCCCCACTTTTAGAATACAGTAAAGTCTTCCCATTGGTCCCAGTCTTTTTCCTCATCTCCAGGTAGCATTTAAAATTTTTCTTTATGTAGATCTTTCACATTCTTAAGTTTATTTATAGATAGTTTATATTTAATGTAGTTTATTTTGTCATTTGGAAATAGGAAAACAATTGATTTTTGACTCTTGATTGTATGTAGTTTTATACTTTGCCACCTCATTTATTGAATTCTCTAATTGTTGGCAGTAGGGTTTTAGTTTTCCTTAATCTACCTACAATCTAAATACAAAACAACTATCTCCACCCAAACAATAGAAGAGTTTATTTTCCTCGTAGTTTGCATTGTTCTCAAAGTGTCTTAGTTGAATAAAATGTACATTGTGATTTAGTGAAACTTACATAGGTTTCCTGTTAGTGTTCAATATACAGGTGAGCAGAAAAAATGTTCACTTCTAGGTATTATGTGCTATGCTTTGTGGTAAGGGCTTTATATTCATTATCTCATGAATTTAACCAACTCTATGAGATGGTACTCAGTTATACCCACTCTGTAGATGAAGAAACCAAGAATCAGAGGGGTTGGTTAACCTGTCCAAGCTTACAGACCAGGAAGTAGCAGAGTCAGAATTTGAAATCAGAGCTATTTGGCTCCAATGAAATGCATGAGACTGAGAAAACAACTGTCTCTAGGTTCCAGATTTTGAGGGGCTCTGGCACCCTGTAGCTAGAATAACCCAGGGAGGAGTTAACCATAGTTGAAGAGGTTAGACTTAGCTCAGATGATCCTCTGAAGTTCACAAACCACTTGTACTCTGGAACCAACCACAATGCCACATGATTTCTTCTTAGCACATGTATGGATTCCTTTACTAATAAAGGGGGTACTAATTGCAGGCCTCAAATTTATATGTGCAAGAAATACAATTATCTTCATTTTTCTGTATCTCTTATAATTTCTGCTATGGGTTCCCATTAAACTTTATCATAGTTCATTCTGTATAAGCTCAGTTGAGTCTGGTTTCCCTTAATACATTTAAAGATCCCTCAGTCAAGTCACAGTCTCCTGAGTAAGTTCTAGGGCTTCAGGACCCCATTTCTGGAGTTGAGATTAAGTTCTGCGAACATCAAGAATGTGGGCAAAAGGTCAGCTAGTCATCATTTTTCCATACTGGCATTCTCGGAGATGCACACTGTGGTCTCTTGTCTCAGATGTCAATTGCCCAGATTGCTGATCTAAATGAGTCACAGTTCTGTCCTCATGGCCAGTCATGCTTCATTTAGTCACATGACATTTCAGGGACATGGGGAAAATCTAGGTATTCTTTTAGGGTTGCATAGGGATACCAATTTTTATTCCATTTCTCCTGAATTATTTATCAGAGGGAGAGCCACAAATTTTGCCATGCTTTTTGCTATGAACTGAATTGTGCCCCCCCCCCCATTCATATATTGAAGTCCTAACCACCAATGTGACTATATTTGGAGATGCAGCTTTTGGGAGGTAATAACAATTAATAAGTCATAAGGGTAAGGTTCTAATCCAATAGGATTAGAGGCCCTGTAAGAAGATCTCTCTCTTTCCATGTACGTGCACAGAGGAAAAGCCATGTGAGCATAGAGTGGGAAGGTGGCCATCCACAAGCCAGGAAGGGAGACCTCATCAGAACCCAACAGTTCTGAACTCAGATCTCAGACTTCCAGACTCCAGACCTGTGAGAAAATAGATTCTTGTTGTTTAGGCCACCTAGTCTATTAGTTATGACAGCCCAAGCAAACTAAGACACCCTTGGACTCCAACTAGTAATCTCTTTACTCTTGAATTCTCTGTACCATATCTATCTGCAGTTTCTATTACTCTTCAGCTTCCCTCTCTCCACCCTCTACTCCCCCAAAAAGCTCAGAACAGAGCCTCTTCTTTTGCACTATCTCCTTCCACAAATAACACAGATGGCTCTTGCTTTCTTGCTTCTCCAAGCAACTTATCTAACAGAAAAGAAGAGGGATAATAAAAACTGGATCCACTTGATCACATAATCTTTCTAAGGCTATACCTAGATCTTTGCTTCTGAAATCCAAAGACAAGATATTGACTTCTCTCTTTCAGCAGTGGCAATTTTCCTCGAGGCAGTGGTTGCTCTTGGCTGGCTGTTCAAATAAGAACAGAACACAGGGTAACAGAAAATATTAGGTTAAAAAATCTAATTATTATCATACTATACTAAGTTTTTATATCTGAGGATCAGCAAATGAAAATGTTCAAGCTGTAACAATATTATAATTGAATTACTCAGTCTTTGAGGTTGTAAGGGACAGGTTTACCCAGACTACCTAAGATGATGGGAGTTATTAGTAAGAATACCCCAGAGTAAATTAATGTAGAAAACTTTCTCCACAGCCAATCAGGCCTAGAAAGAAGTGGAATATTATACATCCTTTTGCGGCATACACCTAAAGTTCTAGCAACCCAATAGCAATGAGTGTGACCCAATGCTTGTCATCCTCTCAAAAGCAGGTGTCCACTGAAACCCCAGTCCTGTGATATGACTATTCTTTACCCTTAGAATTTCTCTGTCTCTGCTGGGTTTTTTTCTTGGCTTCTGTTATCTTTATGTCCTTCTGTTTCACATGCCCCTAGAAAGTGTCTCAATGGGTTAGTCGGTCCTCATCAAACAGCCTACTATTTGGCAGTGTTCTCATGCCGGGCTACCTTCTAGGCTTCAGCCTCCTTCATGTCCAGGCTATCAAATGTTGCCAACTAGACACATTAGAGAATAAATAGCCACGAGATGGATTTTGCTCACTGCACATTGTTTTATAAATTTGAGTAAATTGAGTCCATTGAAAAACTAGAAGATTTTACTAAAATCAGACTTCTGTCTTTTCCTTAAAAATCAGAATTGGGAACAATGTGGCAACAGAACCCACAACCTAAAATCAATCAGTCAGCCTGAGCTGATGTGGGACTTTGCCTGGTCGTCAGAGCTTGCTATCTCCAGCCTAGCAGCCCCCACCACACATGCAGTGTGTGCTGTGAGGCTCCATCTGCGTCTTTCAGTTACTGCCTGGCACTGAAGGTGTTTGACTTTGAGATCTTTGTGACCTCTGTCCAGGACAGGTGAATCTGGTCTGAGTGGTTGTGACCAGCATTGAGAGAGTCCTATGACAGAAAAGAAAGAATGACGGTTATGAAAGGAGTTGCCTCTATTTCTCTCAGAAGAGGCCTCTTCAGTGAATCAGGTAGAGTTTCCGGAACCGTCGAGCAATTACCTGAAAAGTTTCTGAAAGAGAACAATTCAGTGATCAGTTCAGATCTAGAGAGACTCTGACAACCTGATCAATTGCATTACTGGGCTCTCACTCTTTCTCTCTCATATTTAAATTCCAAATACTGTCCTCCATTCTTACTTCTCCTAGTACTTTTCCAGAATAAGAGATATCAAATACCAGGACCAAGGCATTCTTATGTGTTAAAAATTTTAAAACAGTAAAGTGTTTTCCTTGTGTGTTTCTCAAGCCCTCCCTTTGAATGCTTTTCCTTTCTAATGGCCAGTTTTCTAGTGGCCACCCATTTGTATAATATTAGAATCCTTCCTGGGGTGCCTGGCTGGCTCAGTAGGTGGAGTGTGTGACTCTTGATCTCAGGGGTTGTGAGTTTGAGCCCCACATTGGGTGTAGAGATTACTTAAAAATAAAATCTTAAAAAAATATATAT
>NW_024425452.1:27218675-27407506 GCF_017311325.1 Ursus maritimus
TGCCAGGTTAAACCCTCAGATCTGGAAAATATCTTCACCATCCTTACCTATAGTAAAACACAACAGTAACTAGCATTCAGATTTGCATATAATCTAATAGGCTCCCAGGTTGTAAAGTACAGAGCCACCCAGGTAGCAGCACTACAAGATCCTGAAACATCAAATATGATTTTGTGGTATATTTAAAAATTTCTAAAGGAAAGTAAAATGCATTTGAGAATATTTTCCATAAAGTAAAAGTAAGTTAATTTATATCATAACCTTTGATTAATCAGAAAATTTTGTTGGTCAGATAATGTATTTTCCCAGGCATGTCCGTTAAAGTTATATTACTAAGACTGAAGAGTCTTAGATCGGAGGCTGCTAACTCATTGACCTTGGGAATGAGGGTGCTATGAAGCTTGGGAAGATCACATCCACCAAAGACCCAGCATTTTTGTACGGTGGGATCTGATGAAATGAGCTCCAAGGGCATTTTTAATGGGCTCAGTCATATTTAATCCAGGGAGTGCCTACTTCAGGATGAGTGACATGCTCCTACTTCTACAGGGCTGAAAGTAGGTATGTTACTATCCTGGGTCTATTAAGAGGATCAACTCTTCCTCTAACTCCAAACTTCCAACCCTAGGAAACTGTCCTTTTGAGTTGCCAATTGCCTGGTCCCTTTAAGATGGAATATCACTACCTTTACACTATCCGGATTTATCCCATCCTCCAACACAGATACCCAGCTGTGAGCGAGGAGTAACACTACAGCACCTCAGCCCCCTTCATTTCAATCACATTTGCCTGTAGGAAGTGGGATTTGCATACTGCAAGAGTAAGAGTAATTGGAAGGAGGAGTTCAATCCTGGCATTCTTTTAGAAAATCAACTGTAAAACCTATTCCTTCTGTGATTGAGTCTCTGAATTCTAATTCCTCTCCTTTCTTAAAAACTGTTTATTCCCAGCAATTTTCTTGGCCAGTAGGATACTGATAGTAAGTTGGCATTATCTCACGACCAAGTTAAGGTCTGTTACTCAAATTCTGAATCCACAACAGAATGGATGTGCAGTCCACAGTCACTGGCCAAATTTCAAGTCATCTTTTCCTCCTCCATGCTTTGGGGAAATGAAGCATTCACTTTAATCAGAAGGTAAGAACTTGGAAGTAGAAAAGATTATTATATTTACTGTAAACTCAGTTCAAACATTGATTCTTCCAATTAACTATTGGTAGTAACTTTGGTAGAAGGAACTTAGCCTGTCTGCTTCCCCATGTGCCAAATAGGGTTAGTAATTATGCATCATATAGTTTTGCAAGGATTAAACAGGATGTGTATTTGTCTAGCATATCAGGTAAGTCAATAAAAGTTAACTCTGCTATCCAACAGCATCTAGCAGAGTGCTAAGCACAGAGAAGGGGGCTCAGTTGTTTTTTGCTAATACGTTCCGTCTATTGATTACTTTCTGCTTGATAAGACTTGATCTTTTTACACATCGTCACAATCTTTTCCTACAAAGTGCTTTATTATGACTCTCCAAGCTACCAGTGAGAAAAGTCCATTTTGTTGCCATATTTTAAAGATAAGCCATCTGAATCTAAAAAAAGACTTAACGGGTATGATGCCAGGGAACCAAGTGTGAATTTTTTTCTATAAAGTTGGCTAGGATTACTTCCCAGGATTCCAGGTGACTAGAGAAACTTTTTGAAAACTTGCTCTGACCAGTCATTTCTCAGCATAGGCAAGTGTAATAGTGCAGCCTGTCCCATAAGTCACCCGACAAAGCCCATTCTCGAGACTTCATGTTTACCAAAATACAGCTCGAAAGCTTCCCTTCCATTCAAGCCCCTGCTCCTGCATTCTCTGCTTTATAAGTTAAGAGATTTCTCTTGAGATGCTGATTTGCACTTTTGAAAAAAACGAACTTATGCTTGGAAGGCTTACTGCAATATTATATGATGATGTAATTATTTATGTAGTCGCGGCCGAGCCTATAGAAGCCAAAAGCTTTGAAATCTATATCTACAGTTATAGAGTTAGACAGCACTCCCCACGTCATTTACATGCACACACAAACACACACCCCTCAAATATTTCTTTAAGTTTCAGACCACTTTTGATGTAACCGTGTTCTCTCTATTTGACATTCTTGAGGCAACACTAGAGAAGCTTAAGATTAAACTCACAAGTCTTGCTGTTCCGACAGAGAATAAAGTATAAACGCTGAAGGTGATCTCATGTGCTCAGAATTAAGCCTTTAAAGGTCAAGTTGACTTAAAATATGGACAAAACAATATAGCATCTAGAAAGGGAGATTTCCTTACCCCGTCTTAACTAATGCAATGAAGTATATTTTCATCTTTATTAAGAATGCTAGTTAAGCAATACATTTTTTTCATGCTATTTTCTTCTTTTTAATTGGTAATATGACTCTTTGTAAAAATAAATACACAGTAAATGATGGCAATAAATTATGATCACAGTCTGCTGACTTAGAATAAAGGAAGCCCAGAACAGTATATTGCCCATTTTAGGTTCTTAATTTGTGGAATTTTTATATAAGGTTAATTTAACAACCCCTGAAAAGTTAAAAATAATTTCTGCTTCTATTATTTTTACCCTTGCAGGGTCTAGGTCAGTGGCAATAACAAGGAGGCAGCTTGGAAGGGGGCTTCACTTAGCCCCCTCATAACCATCATCAGCCTCCCATCATAACTACCCCAAACAGAGTCCAACCAAAAGAGAGGACTGTGTGTGTATGCAATTCAAACTCAGCTCCAAACAAGTCCCCGGACTGCTTCTTCCAATAGATGCTATCTCAAAGCTTCTCCCATGTTGACAGTCTAGAGACACCACTGGTCTGAATATCTCTGTTTATATCCTCCCAATAACCATCATTCTGACTTTTAAGAGGTTTATGTCATGGTTTGGCCATAGAGCATGGAGGTGGGGAGCCCACACACAGAGAGAGAAAACAAAAAACAAGTCGCTTTGCACAAGGGACTCATTTGCACAAAAGTGCTAGACCACTGTGCACCATGATCTGATTTGAGCTACATAATCTTCCTGGGCCTCAATTTCTCCACCCATAGAATGAATGACATAAAGGGGCTGATGTCAGGTCCTTTGCAGAGCTCTGGGCCTCAGATTCCTGGTCTCATCGAATATCTGAATTTGGATTGCTTATCAACACCTGCTACTGATCCTGTATACCTGGGTCCCTTTTGCTATCTTTAACCATTTTTTAAAATTTTTATTTAATTAAATGAAATTAATTAAATGAAAAACTCCAGGAAATGAAAAACTCTAAAAGGATAATTACAGAGAATCAAGCTGAGATACCACCCCGTGGGGAAAGTTCCCTAGCTTGGCACCCCTCCCATCACCCCACCACCACTAAATGAAAAGCTGTCTGGGGTGGAGACCGCCCACAGAGTTGCACGGTCAGTGGGAGAAGCTGGGTAAGACTATATGAAGCAAACCACTTGGCTTATCTCAAGTCTCACTTTCTTCCTTCCTTTACTCATGCTCACAGTAGAAACAAAGGGAAATGTTTCCGAAGTAAAGTTCTTGGTTTTTTTTCCCCCCTCACAAAAGGGACTTTTCCGGAGAAGGGGAAGGGAGGGCAAAACAAAGAAGGAAACAAAGGACTTGGAACAGTCTACAGGAGGACTCGCACTCGTGCTCAGAAATGCCGGTTCCGTATTAAGTGCAGCCCAGCTTCCCCTGCAGGTGCTGCGGCCTCTGGGAGCTCCCGGAGCCCTGGCTGAGGCCTGTGGGACCCGGACCTTGTGGGGAGGGGCTCCAGGGCGACTTGGCCACGGGAAAGAAAGCCTCGGGGTCAAGAAACTGCCAGCCCCCATAAGTAGATCTAATTATGACCGCTTACTTCAAAAAGAGGATTTAACCCAAAGCAGATTTAGCAGGGCAGTTTCCAAAGGGCAGCAGGAATCCCGGGCCTGACCTTTGAGAAAATCCTATAGGCTTCACTGCCCCTGGGGAACTCGGCAAGCCAGTCCCGGTGGACTCCTCAGATCGCAGAGATATTCAGGGATGCCAACTTGAGTTATCCGGGTCCTAGTGGGGGTGTTTAATTTAGCATAACGGGTGTCTGGGGGGGCGTGCCCACCTCAGCACTGGTGGTCAGTCAGGGGATTGATTTGGGGGAAAACACTGACAGTAAAAAATACAAAGTACTGAAGTATAACCCCTTAAGTCAAAAATACTATTTCAAAACCTTCAGGTGGTTCGGTATGTAAGTGAGCCTCAAAGGTCTCTTCGTGAATTCTTATCTGAAACGTGAGTGTTTGCTGATGTATCCCAGTAGTGCTGCTGCTCCCAGTATCAAAAGCATCTTAAGATAATTTTTAAAAAATTTTTACTTTGATTTTAAAAACCTACACAGCACTTGGCTCAGGAGAAATGGTTGCTGGAGTTGTTTTAATAAAATCAAACAACTCCTAAATGGTACCGAGGGCTGGAATTGTCCATCCAGAGTTGATCAACACGAAGCTGGTAAATAAACATATCTGGGATAGGCTTACTGTATAATGTGAAAGTACTCTGTGGACTAGAAAGCTCTTCATTGTGCGTTATTATTTCAATTACTCTCACAGAACACAAAAATTCAGAAGACAGAAAAGAAAGGAAAAGAAACAGCCTGGATAAGTACCGTCTCTCCATCCGCACACTTCATTCAACTGATGAATCACTGAGCTCTACCTCTGAAACTAATAATACACTATATGTTAATCAGTTGAATTTAAATAAAATTAAAAAAAATAAAAATAAACCAACAACTCTGTAAGTGAACTGGTGCCACCTCAGGTGTTTAGCTTACACGGGAAACTACCAAAAAGACAGGTGTGTCTGGTGCTAAGTCAAATCATTTACAACGTGATCGGAAAACAATTCACATGGCTGTTCTTTAAAATTATTTGATTTCGGATCTTTTAAGAAGTCCTTACCAAACAAGCTGCTGCTCTTTTACCTGACCACATTCCAACACAGAACACCTAACCAGAGGGCTGTCGTAGACATTCACAATTTACACTGTCATTGAAACCTTGTTTGCAAGATCTGTGCTTGAGGTTGGAAAGTTCACAGAGACTGAGGGAGTGGAGTTTATTCTCAGGGCTTGGTTACCCCAAAAGTGACAAATGAGACCATCCGTTTGTTCAAACATAAAGCTGATAAACCTTAGCTTACAGGAGCGGAAGACAGGCTTAAAGAAATTGAGAGTATTGTACATAACATTCCAGCAAAGAGAACTTTGTTCTCTTTTCCATTTCTCCTTCCCCAAGGGATGCACCAAGTCCAACAATAAGTAAAAATTACCAATAATTTTTTAAACATTTAACAAAACCCTGTCCCTTTCATGCTTTTATTTACTCTTGCTATGACAGCTTTTTTTTAAAGCAAACTAATCTGAGAAAGCCGTATCTCTTTCTTGTAACTAAATATATAATAAAGCTGGGATTAGTAAAACTGTTCCCAAGTGGCTCTTAATTTGCAAGTCCTAAACACAGAAGCAGACAAGCTCAGTAACTCAAAGAATTAGGATTGGATGTCACCAGTTTCAAAGATTGTGGAATTCACAGACATAACCATTCAGTGGAGGAAAGAAAAGGCACAGAATAAGCTAAAAAGAAGATGCTGAACAAAACTGGAGAGTATAGAAGAGTTAATTACAAAGCTTTTCAAGTTGGAGTCTTGACTTCAAATGTGGTGATCCCAGGTCTGAGAAAATTACCTGCCTGGACAGATATCAATGATCGACATGCGGAGGTTTGGTTGGGGTTGTTTTTGTTATTGTTTTTTTACACTGAATTTTAAGAGTTATGCAACCCTTAGAAAGCAGGTCGTTCTAGTCATTAAATAATTTATACACAACCAAATATTAAGATTTTCTGTTGTGGTATGAAGAATGAATAGGATTCATTTTAAATGGTTAAGCTTACTAATTTGTCTTCCTGAATAAGTGGATTTCAACCACTTTATTCCGGAAGTAAGAGTAGATGATTTCCCATAGAAGGAAATTAGTAGAGAGGCTTTTCGAATGTAGGTGCTTCCTTGATCATATATAAGCTCCCCGGGTTTGTTTCCAGCTGCGTGGCCTTTATGGCTCTCAACAACCTAGAGCGAATCTGGTGCCCCACCCCTGTGCACCCCCAAACCTATTCACATGGATAATCACAGGCCCAAGTGTGTCTCACTTTCTACAAGCCATTCAGGTCACAAACCACTCGAAAATTGGAGCCAGAACCTGGACACCCATCTGTGGGGTCACTGGGCTGAAGTGGGCTCCCTGACCAGAGGGCCGGAGATGAAGGGATGGCAGGCATCTCCGTGCGACCAGTGGCATGCGTGCACGTTACCTCTCCCGCTCCTGCTCCAGCAGGTTGGTGAAGTCGTCGCTCTTGTTCATGTAGTCAGTGTGCTTGTGCTTCTCGCTCTCTAACTCGTACACCGTGCGCCGGTGACACTTCTCCGCCAGGAGCAGCTGCTCTAGCATGCGCCGGTACGTTTCCTTCTGTTTCTCCTCAAGTCTGTCCAGCTGGGTAAACAAACACGGGCAAGAGCTTAATATTTCATCTGATTTGCATAGGACTCAAAATATTATATTGGTCTACCGATTTATCATCTGAAGGAGAGAACATTGAGTCTGGTGTTCTCTGCCATTTTCCCCCTGCCATCATTTTGTCTAGGCCAACTGGCTCTCTAAACTAGGCATAATAAGGCTGCAGTGACTTCTGGCCTCCTGGCCCTTTTGCTGTGAACAGACATGTGGTTCCTAAACTTTTGAGAGAACAAACTCCTTCACTATTTCAGTGAGATGGTACAAAAGCCTATACTTAGAAAAAAAGAGGGTAACAGCCTCCTGATCTCAGAAAAATTAAGAGCTCGGCATGTACCTGTACCACACTTCTCCCCTGGGAAGTCATTACCATCATCACAATCTTTTTTTAAGACTTGCAGTTACAGGCACTTCTAGGAAAAGGATAGGAAGTATCCACAGTCCTCTCTCCAAGATATGCGAAATATAGGGAGGACTTCAGGACTTACAGAAAACACATATCTCAGACTAAAAGAGATGCTGTCAATTATTATTACAGGACTTTAAAAAAAAAGATTTTATTGATTTATTTGTTTGTTCATTTATCTCAGAGGGAGAGAGAGAGAGAGAAAGCCAGTCCATGGGTGGGGGGAGGGGCAGAGGGAGAAGGAGAGAATCTCAAGCAGACTCGCCGCTGAGTGTGAACACTGTCACAGGGCTGGGTCCCACAACACTGAGATCAAGACCTGAACTGAAATCAAGAGTAGGATGCTTAACTAACTGAGCCCCCCAGGCACCCCTAACACAGGACTTTTTGTGCCTATTTTTCTGACCAGGTTAGAAGATCTTTAAGAGGTGCCTTGATTATGTTTTTAGTTCCTGGTGCCAAGCACAGTGCCTGGAACACAGTAAGTGTTCAGTAAATGTTTGTTTAATTGGACCAAATCTTACAATACTGATATCTTACTCTCCTCTTCAAACTGTAGTTCAGGGTTTCTCAACTTGAGTACTATTGACATTTGAGGCCACATCAGTCTTTATTTTGGGTGGCTGTTTTGTGCACTGCAGGGTGTGTGGCAGCATCCGTGGCAGCACCGTGGCCTCTGCCCTCTAGGTGCCAGTAGTACTACTTCCAACTGTGACAAACCTATCCTCAGACATTGCCAAATGTCCCTCGGAGGGCGAAACACCTCCACCACCACCCAACTCAAATGAAAACCACTGCATTAGTTGAAACAGACATATTTAAAATCCATTCTCAATCCACAACCTACTCGCTCAAACCTAATGGGGTCATTCTGTGCGGTATCAGCATCAGAGTTCTCCATGTTTGTCGCTCAGTCACATGGAGGATCTGAGGTTACCTCTACAGTTGTGTGACATCTCCCCTGCGAATGGATCATTTCTGGGTCCCCAAATAAAAGAGATACTATCCACATAATCCTCAGTGTTTCTGACCAGATCTCCATCCATTTGTGTAAGAGCCTGTGACTAGACAGACTGGTAGAGAAGCCCAGGTTAACTGGTGGCAAATAATATTTGATACCATTAGGGATTGGCAAATTGTACTTTTATGTGTTCTGATAAATTTCTGTAGTCTTAAAAGGACAGCTTATACAAGGGATTTCCTTCATTGGAATATCTCCCTATTACAAACTATTCTCCCCAGGAACTCTTCCATCTCTCTACTATGTGATTTTCATCATGTATTATAGAATTTGTCAAGCATTTCTAAAATGTCATCATCATCATCATCATTATCACTATCAATGTAGAAAGAGCAACTCTTCCCTTTTTTTGATCCTTTCTACTTTAACATAAAGGAGGACCCACTTTATTTTTGAAAGTATTTGGAAGGCAGCTTCTGTCTATTTCTTCATACCCTCCCCCCTCCTACCTAAGGAAGGAGGGGTGACTTATTTGAAAGTTGTAACCCAGCAATTGCACTACTAGGTATTTACCCAAAGGACACAAAAAATACTGATTCAGAGGGGACATGCACCCCGATGTTTATAGCAGCATTATCAATAGTATACAAACTATGGAAAGAGCCCAAGTGTCCATCGACTGATGAATGGATAAAGAAGATGTGGTGCATATATATACAGTGAAATATTACTCAGCCATCACAAAAAATGAAATCTTGCCATTTGCAACAACATGGATGGAGCTAGAGAGTATTGTGCTGAGTGAAATAAGTCAGTCAGAGAAAGACAAATACCATATGATTTCACTCATATGTGGAATTTAAGAAGCAAAACAGATGAACATAGGGGAAAGGAAAAAGAAAAAAGAAAGTTGTGTTTGGGATAGGGAACTAGCTCAGCCTTTTCATTTCTTATTTTTTGACTCTGCCTGCCATAAAATGGTACATTGTGCTCTGAAGGCCCAAACTCTCCTTTAAGCGGTTTCTCCAAAGTCTAGGAGGGAAAGCAATAGAAAGCCCAGTGGTATGCATTTATCTCTTCAGACCAATAATAAAACAAAATGCTTTAACTCATCTATCCAACTCCTGCAGTTACCCTCAATCCCTTCGAGGAACTCTGGAGGGGGATACTGTTAATAATAACAGTATTATTAACTGAATAGCTAAGATACTCAGAAAAATAGACATTGTGAGGATATCTGGAGAAAAACAGCTTATGTTGATCTGAAGTGTTCTGAGACAGCCTAGGTAGAAGGTAGACCATAGCTTTAGTATGTCCCGTCCATGTGGGCCTTTGAGATTGGTTGATCTCAGCAGTTGCAGTGCTGGGGCTAGCTCACTGGAGCGGTTCCTGGGGTCTCAGTGGGCCATGTTCCCCTCACCTACACTCGCACAGCTTGAACCCAGCACTGATTACGTAATCAGGAAGACGGGTTTTTTTTTTGTCTTTTAATGCACTGAAAGGATGCCAAGGCACTGGTGTGCACACTGTTTTTCACACTGAGCTGCAGATCCAGGCTTTAAACTGCAGAGGTAGCAAATTCTTCTTTAGCAATAAAGCATTCGTGTGTGAGGATCTAGCTTTCAATTTTAAATTCTAGCTGTAAGAACCAACATAGGTAGCAAGAGATGAGCTGTACGAGACCCTGTTTCTTGTTATTTTGTTTGAAACTACATAGAGCTCCCAGAAGACGACTTAGGTGGGCTAACCTCTCTCTTGGATCTACGTGGCTTGTCTAGAGACTCTGAAAACCACTTCCCATAACTATGGGCTCTGTAGATTCATTAATCATGTACACTGTGTCCATGACTTTTGGTTTTCAGGATCCAAACTGTGGCTCAACCACAGAGGAATAGTTGCTTTTATTAATGAATAGTGAAAGTGAATGGGGGACCTATTACTTTAGAAATACAGCTCCCACTTGGACAGAGGTGGAAGGAAAATTAAATGAGATCATCATAACACCAAAGACCAAAATTTACTAAGGAGAGGATACCTGGAAGTTTTATTCTACTAAATCAAGTTGATAGAGAAGAGGTTTAAGGACTTGAGATGGAGAGAGATTTCAGCATGTTTTAGACAAAAGAATCATGGTTCAGGAAGTGATTTTTAGCACTGTTATCAGCAGAATGCTAACTGGAGCAGTATTAAGGGATTTAGGAAGAGAGAAATCTATTGAATCTAAATCTAAATCTTAATCTGCTAAAGAGGAAACATAAAGTCTTAAAGAACAAACCGGACTTACACAAAAGGGAAATGGACCTAAGTGCTCTTAAAGACAGGGCTATAAAGAAGGGAGATATTTTAGTCATTTTTGAATCAAAATGAGTGACCAGAGGAGGTAGAGATAAGAGAGCACAGAGAACAGAGCAATGTGATTCCCCCCAGAAAAAGTGGTGGGATCTAGAAGATGTTTGAGGAACATGCTGTAAAACTGTAGATAGTTCTCCATGAGATCAGTTGGAAGCCATTCTCTTGAAGACTGCAACAGCTATTCAAAGTGGATACATAAAATACAGGCAGATTTAAGAATTAAATTCTGAGAAGATCAAAGTGGAACATTTGAAGCATTATCTGGTGAGTTTCAGAGTGTCAGCTAAAATAGATGGGCCCTGAGTGAACACACTTAAGAAACTTGGAGATGTAGAGTTTGAAGGAAAGATGAGACAAACATAAGGGGATTCAGACAAGACAGTAGCATAAACAGGTCAAATATGGATATGGTGGGATGAGAAAAGACTAGACAGCGGAACAGAGGATTTTCTTGTATTTTTAATATTTATGCATGTGAGGTTGGTATTATGATAATTGCATGTGTTCTAATAATCCTTTAGACTCTTTGATAAAAGGGGAATAGGGGGACTTTAGGATATATTAGTTAAAGTTTGAAAATGCTTAAGATTAAGATCCCTCTGGCTAAGGCTAAGCAGAACAAGAATTTGGGAAGGAAAGACACTGAAACCTGGATTTCTTCGGAATTCTGCTTAAGAATTATGAACTTTCAGGGGCACCTGGGTGGCTCAGTCATTAAGCGTCTGCCTTCGGCCCAGGGAGTGATCCTAGGGTCCTGGGATCAAGGCCCGCATCGGGCTCCCTCCCTGCTCTGCTGGGAAGCCTGCTTCTTCCTCTCCCACTTCCCCTACTTGTGTTCCCTCTCTCACTTTCTCTCTCTGTCAAATAAATAAATAAAATCTTAAAAAAAAAAAGAATTATGAACTTGCATATTGCAGACTTTAATTCACAAAGAAGCTCAGGGGATTTAATATTTGCTGCTTAATTTCTCCCCAGCTATTTGGCAAGGCAGAGGGGGTCCACTGCATGGAGTTCATTGCTTAATCTCTGGTGAGGTCTATTGGATAACCTAGCTGGGCCTAATTTGGTAAGGGAATTAAAATGAGCGGTGATTTTTTTGGGGCTTGAGGTACAGCATGGCTTCTAAGAACTATCTGCTCATGGTCCCAGCAGGCTAACGGAACAGTGATAGAATTGGGATTGTCCCTCATGAAGGTGGAAGGACTCCTGCTCCTGGGTAATGACAACTTGATCGTTAAATCCAAAGGGTTAGGAGACCCAAAATTTGTAGATGGTAGAAGGAATAACTCTTCAAATTGTGAATTGAGAGGAGAAAGAAACCAAAAAGCATGCCCAGCTAAGCCAGTTCTAAAAGGACCACCTACAGGGTGGTCTTTTCTGCTCTGCTCCTCTGTCCATGAGACAGGAACGCTTGGGTGAGGCCTGATTTCTGAAGCTAGGTCAGAAACTCCTTTCTTTGTGTACTTTCCATAGAACTCACTGGGTTAGAGGTAGTGCTTTTGGGTAAGTGTGTGTGCTTTCAGACCTACTTCTCCTTGAAGGTGTTATCCCAAGCTCTAACTTGGGAGAAAAGAATTAGGAAACCTATATGATATCATTTATCCAATCTGAGTTCTCCAATCCAGGGGGTTACCATAAGAATAATATTTAATGAATATTTTGACCTAGTTATGTCTTTTATTCCTCAAATCCCTCCAAGTTTGGAACTAATTAAAGATGTGAGCGAATATAATGCTCAAATCCCAGCAAATACTAACGGCTAGTATTTGTTGGCTATGTGGTATGTATCAGACACTGTGTTAAGAGCTTTACTGCCATTGCTTCATTTAATCCTCAGGACAACTCTAGGAGATATGCATTGTTGTTACTCCCACCTGACAGAGAAGAAAATAAGCTTAGAAAGCTGAAGTGACCCGCCCAAAGCCATATGCAGCTGGTAACCGTGGCTCTCAGACATGGAAGTGGATTCGGCCAGTTAACTGCATCCCATCATAAATCATCTCTTAACATATTAGGCAAAGATTAAAACAAGAGCTCCAGCTTATCCTTGTTGCAGAAATCAGGGTAATTACAGGACTATCAATCTGCTGTGAATGTTGTCTAGAGCGGATCTTATCTGAGATCTATCAAACTGAGCTTCTACAAGGCTTGATGTAAGATAATATCTTTTATATTATATTGTTATATTTTATATTATAATAAATTGCTTCGCTTTTAATTTTTGTGTTCTTTTTCTTCATTTATGATACTAATTTCACATCTCATGAATTCTGAAGTCAGTATGGCTAGATCTAGCAACTGTTTCCCTAATTCAGCCTCAAACTTCTACTACAATGAGAGAATACTTTTAACATGTAGTATCATGGGAAATTAATAACATAGTAAATAGTTCCTAACACAGTCTTACATAAAAATGATTAAATATAGCCCTATTAGATTTTCTTTCATCTTAAAGAATCACCCTAAGCATTCCATTGGGATTTGCCTCAACCATTGCATTTTAGCTACTCACATGAGACCATTTTAATTATGACAGTCTGTAAGATACTGAAACAGAGTCCCTTTATTACGTCTGTAAGACACTAAAACAGAGCCCCTTTATAAATATCAATAATAAAATAAATGTCCATCAATATAATATCCATAATCAATTTAATTTTAGGTTACCAATTTGCTAATGATCCTGACCATTCAATGCCAAAACTGATGAGCACTTCAAATTTTTACACACATCATCTCCTAGAGAAATAAAAGAATAACAGGCTGCAAGAGCATGTAATTAGTGTAATCACATGAGAAATATATTTCGGACTTTAAGTATATTTAAGGAAATGCTTCTAAAATTCTTATCATTGCAATGTACCCACTATAATTCATAAATTATTTAACTACACTTTAATTCTATACTAGTGTATCATAAAAATTTTGCCTTTGAAAGAAAAGGTTAAAGCCTGTAAAATGGAAAATGTAAACCATCACTCTGAGGTACCCTTATATACGGGAACTTGTTGATGTCATATTTTTACCTCCGAAATCGGTTTTTCATAGACATCTTCTCCTATAGACTTCTCCTGGGCTAGGATGGCGTCTCGGTGCAGGACTCGCAGCACTTTCTCTGGCTCTGCAGACCCGTAATGAGCCTCCAGAACCTCGGGCTTGGTTTTCTCCGTCTTCAGCATGTGGATCACATCTTCCCTGGCCTGTGGTAGAGTGCGGCAAGGTCAGACGGTTGACAACATAAATCACATGCCAGACTCACAAAATCAACGCAAAGCTTATTGAACACATCCCCATCTCTTCGGGGCTATTGGCAAATTCACTGAGTATTTTGTTCTTATTTTTTATCAAAAGCAGATTGGCAAGCAGATACACTGCTTCAGGTTGCTAGGAAGCAGGCAAGCAGAAAACGGATTTGTGCTAATATTAACTACATAAAAATTGCTTTATCTAAGTAGAAAAGATTCTGAGTGCTTTTGAATCAAGAGGGCCTGGGATACTTACCCCATTTCAGTGCACATGATGTCAAGGACAATTTAAAGTTTTCTAGTTTTCTATTTCTCAATGAAGTATTCAAATCTGGTTTCCCCATTCTAGTTATAACTCTATGTGTAATTAACAAAAACAGCCTTTATTAATGAGTTCCTGTTTCGCATCAAGTGATTCATTTTATACAGAAACACATGGTTGGAAACTCACATGGTGTTGGGCTGGGCTTTTCGATCTAACATGTTCACACCAAAGGTGAAATTTAACTCCTGTAACATTCAGACTACCAGTCACATGAGTCAGATTGGTGGGGTCAGGGTTGTTCTTTTGGTTTCTCAGCAAAACTTCAGCACTTTGTTGAGCTCTTGAGAAAACCACATGATTATAGGTTTTATATCATATTGACTAGGGATCCCATCACATAATGCAAATACATCTGGATGTATTTTCTACTGGTTAGTAGTGATGAATTTTCTAGTTATGATGGAGCTGACATTTGGTAAATGTACTCCCATCTGGTAATATACTTGTTTTTCCAGTAATGGTGATGGGTATGTAGTATCTGACCTCATGCCAACCTATACCAGAGAGCAAACTGGTGGGCTAGAGTTGCAGTCTATGGCAATAGAATAGAGTTTCCCCCTGTGTTACACTAACTATGGGTTTGAAATTATAAACCTGGCTCATTATCATGGTATTCTAAACAAGGGAGCTAACTAATTAGCCATAAGACAAGAGCATTATAAAATTTGTTTTCTTGAGGTTTCTCACTTTTATTGCTTTTTCATAGTCTCCGAATTACTCTAATTCCAGATGGCTAAAGACTAATTTATTACAGAAATAGACTGGAATTTGCAGATTTTCCCCATGTTGTCTCTGCCACATTTACATGTGCTCATTTTAAGACAAAAATTGGAAATATTAATTTTGAAGAAACTAGTAGATTGGAATTAGCAAGAAAGTTAAAGTCAGAAAATAAATTTAATGGAAAGGCAATGTATTTCCATGTAGAGTGAAAGAACATAAGCATAGATGCAGCACCACACTATCTTGTATGGTATCTTTGTGTAGCTTAGGAAAAGATGTTTACTTCTTCCGGGAGATATAGCCTGAGTCAGAGTGCAGTTTACCTAGCAAGGAAAGAAAGGGCTATATTTCAACCCCTACCCGTCCCCTCTCCCAGGCACCCTTGTCCAAGGCATAACTCCATTCTGTAGATGGTGGCCCTGTACTGAAGGAGCCTAAGGTCTGTCATTGGTTATTGGTTTTCAGGCAAATAATATAAATAAGGAGCTTTTAGAAATGTAAATAGGTAGCTATTTCAGTTCAAAAGTTTCAGCTATGTGGTTTTAAAAAATGTAAATATTGTTGGTATCTATCTTCTTGACCAAATCTTCTTAATTCTCTTAGAAGAAAAGTTTCTTTTGTTCCAACTGATATGAAACACCTTTTTCTTCTCTCCCTAAAAATGTACTTAATCTTGAGTTGTATTAACTGTGATATGCTACATATACCACACATTTCATTCTTAGTTTAATTACTCTAGACACTAATTACCAAAGGAAAAGAGGCTATGGTGATATAACACTGGGCATTATATATTTAGAATCACACTATTCATCATGAACTTACTAAAAGCTTTTTAATTGCTATAATAATAATTCTGGAAGGAATACAAATGTTGCCTATAAATCACTACTATTTAAAGTAGTTTAATATAGTAAATCGATCATTATTATTGTGGTGTCTGTTTAATCAATGGGTTAATGAAATTACTATTTAATCACAATAAACTTTTTAACTACTTTATTTTTATTTATTTATTTTTAAAGATTTTATTTATTTATTTGACAGAGATAGAGACAGTCAGCGAGAGAGGGAACACAAGCAGGGGGAGTGGGAGAGGAAGAAGCAGGCTCATAGCAGAAGAGCCTGACGTGGGGCTCGATCCCAGAACGCCGGGATCACACCCTGAGCCGAAGGCAGACGCTTAACCGCTGTGCCACCCAGGCGCCCCTTTTTAACTACTTTAAATATATGACTCAATCTATGTAAATAAAGTCCTACGTTTTGGGGATAAAAGCACTTTATATCTCCATTTTAAGAAACTTCTTAATTTTTAAAAAAGATTTATTTGTTTATTGAAGAGAGAGAGTGTGTGCACAGGGGGAGGGACAGAGAGAGAAGGAGGGAGAAACTTGAGCCGACTCCATGCTGAGCACAGAGCCTGCTCTGGGTTCCATCTCAGGACTCTGAGATCATGACCTGAGCCGAAACCAAGAGTCTTAACCCACTGCACCAGCCAGGTGCCCCAAAACTTCTTAATTTGTATATAAAAGAATGAAATACAAAATGTAAGAAGGTTCCTGTCCGTAAACATTACTGTTTTCACATAGACGTTTCATCAGAAGCAAGTGGTTAAATTCTTAGGGTGCTGCAGTGGTGCTAAATAGACCACTGTATTTATATATATGTAAAAGGACCCAGAGGGAAGAATACTTTGAAGACAACTCCAGAAAAGAGAAAGAAAGGGGTCAGAGAAGGAAGAAACTAAATAAAATTGTTCGATTTATTTAGTCCTGATGATGAAGGAGAATAAATATGAGATTAGGGTATAAAAACAGATACAGAGGGGTCGCATTCTTCTATTCCATCCTACAACTTCCTCTTTGTGCCAAGGGAGACATATGGAAGCCAAGAACAAAGATGTCCCTGCAGAAGTGTAACGTGCCAGATGGAGCAAGGGGTTGTCTCGACTGGCTGCATAAGGAACAGATTAAAAACATATGGGGGCAGCAAAGAGCTATTCTGCAAAGCCCACGGCCAACAGGTGAGTTGATTCATCTTATAAAGTCAATAGAAGGTATCTGGGCTTTGCTGGGAGGGCAGAGAAATGGCAGAAGTGGGGGTAGAATAAGACACAGAACAAGTGGAGCCACAACAGGTGGCATAGTTCAAAAAAAGAGTTAAATCCAACCATTCATTCAATGCATATTTGTGCACACTTTGGGCAATGCATTGTGTTCAGTATTAGAGATATAACTGCATCCTCAGAGATTAAAGCCTGGAAGGATATGAACAAATAATTGAAAGGCATTGACATGATAAGTCTTAGGATGGAGGAGAAACAGGGGGCTAAGAACTTCATCTAAAAATACACTTGACTTGACTATAAGCTAAGGAAAAGGCTTCACAGAGGAAGTGACTCAAAAATCTCACAATGAGATTTTGGCAAAAGCCAAACAGATGTAGATGCATGGGCTGGAAAACATGAGGCTGGAGTAATAAATAATGGGCAACTCACGAAAAACCTTGTAAACCAGGTGTTGAGTTTGCATTTTCTCATGGAACAGCAAGAAGCCTTGGAATTTTTAAGCAGCAAGACAGTGACATGGTCAGATGTGTGTGGAGGAAAGATCATTCATTTACCCTGTTAAAAACGTACAAAATCTGAATCAACAGGTATGTTGGTGCAGTCCAGGACATGTGATTTAAAATCTCTGCAAAACCCACAGCTAAAATCATACTCAATGGGGAAAAACTGAGAGCTTTCCCCCTAAGATCAGAACAAGACAAGGATGTACACTCTCACTACTTTTATTCAACATAGTACTGGAAGTCCTACCCACAGTAATCAGATAAGAGATATAAATAAAAGGCATTAAAATCGGTAAAGAAGAAGTAAAACTTTCACTCTTTGCAGATGACATGATACTACAGGTAGAAAACCCAAAAGACTCCATCAAAAAGCTACCAGATAGAACAGTTAACTTGAATTCAGGATATAAAATCAATATTCAGAAATTTGTTACATTTCTATATATTAATAATGATGTAGCAGAAAGAGAAATTAAGAAAACAATCCCATTTATAATTGTACCAAAAAAAGATACAAGACTTGGAATAAACTTAACCAAGGAAATGAAAGACCTGTACTCTGAAAACTATAAAACATTGATGAAGAAATTGAAGATGACCCAAACAAATGGAAAGATATTCCACGCTCATGGACTGGTAAAACAAATGTTGTTAAAATGTCCATACTACCAAAAGAAATCTACAGATTTAATGCAATCCTTATCAAAATACCAACAGCATTTTTCACAAAACTATAACAAATAATTTTAAAATTTGTATGGAACTATAAAAGACCCAGAATAGCCAAAGCAATCTTGAAAAAGAAGAACAAAACTGGAGGGATCACAACCCCAGATTTCAAGATAGATTACAAAGCTGTAGTAATCAAAACAGTATAATATTGGCACAAAAATGAACACATAGATCAACGAAACAGAGTAGAGAACTCAGAAATAAACCCACACTTATATGGCCAATTAATCTATGACAAAGAAGGCAAGAATATGCAATGGGAGAAAGATAATCTCTCCAACAAATGGTGTTGGGAAAACTGAACAACTATATGCAAAAAAATGAGACTGGATCACTTTCTTATACCATATACAAAAATAAACTCAAAATGGATTAAAGACATAAATGTGAGACCTGAGACCATAGAAATCCTAGAAGACAGCACAGGCAATAATTTCTCTGACATTGGCCATAATAACATCTTTCTAGATATATCTCCTGGAGCAAAGGAAATAAAAGCAAAAGTAAACTATTAAGACTAAAAAAATGAAAACTTCTCTACAGTGAAGGAAACAATCAACAAAACTAAAAGGCATCCTACTGAATGGGAGAAGATATTTGCAAATGATATATCCAATAAAGGATTAGTATCTAAGATATACAAAGAACTGATACATCTCAACACCCCAAAAACAAACAATCCAATTAAAAATTAGGCAGAAGACATGAACAGACATTTCTCCAAAGAAGAAATCCAGATGGCTAATAGACACATAAAAAAGATACTCAACATCACTCATCAGGGAAATGTAAATCAAAATTACATGAGATGTTATCATATACATGTCAGAATGGCTAAAATCAACAACACAAGAAACAACAAGGGTTGGCAAAGATGTGGAGAAAAAGGAACCCTTGAGCACTATTGGTGGGAATGCAAACTGTGCAGCCACTGTGGAAAACAGTATGGAATTTCCTCAAAGAGTTAAAAACAGAACTACTCTATGATCTATTAATCACACTACCGGGTATTTACCTCCAAAATATAAAAACATTAACTCAAAAGGATCCATGCACCCCTATGTTTATTACAGCATTATTTGCAATAGCCAAATTATGGAAGCAACCTAAGTGTCCATCAATAGAAGAATGGCTAAAGAAGGTATGGTATATAGGGGCATCTGGCTGTCTCAGTTGGTAGAGCAACCAATTTTTGATCTCAGGGTCGTGAGTTCAAGCCCCATATTGGGCATGGAGCCTACTTAAAAAAAAAAAAAGTGTGCTACACACATACAAAATGGAATTTTATTCAGCCATAAAAAGAATGAAATCTTGCCATTTGCAACAATATGGGTGGATTAAGAGAGTATAGTGCTAAGTGAAATAAGTCAGAGAAAGACAAATACCATATGATTTCACTCACATGTGGAATTTAAGAAACAAAACAAACGAACAAAGGAAGAAAGAGACAAACCAAAGACAGACTCTTAACTATAGAGAACAAACTGATGGTTACCAGAGGGGAGGGGGTGAGGGGATGGGTAAAATAGGTCAAGGGGATTAAGAGTATACTTATCTTGATAAGCACTGAGTAATGTATAGAATGGTTGAGTCACTATATTGTACACCTGAAATTAATATAACACTGTGCATCAATTATAGTGGAATAAAATTAAATATCTCTGCAGGTGATTTTAAAGCACAGCTACATTTAGAAATGACTGCTTTAGGACAGATAGGCCAATTGAACACTAAAACCACTTAAAACATTGCTATGTTAGCTCAAGCTTCTGGGCAGGGTCATCTAATTCTTAGGCACTTGCTTGACCCAGTGGTTTCTCATGTTCTCGTTATCAGTTCCACTGATTCTTCTTCACCACGGAATCATGATCACTTCACACCACAGCCTAAACCAGGGGAGTCCCTGGAAACCATTGGAAGTGTTTGCCAGTTCTGGGAAATGAGCGTAACCAATTATCCCAGTTTGCCTGGGACTAAGAGGAGCAGGGCCCCACAAAGCTAGAGTTTTGAAAATCAGCACAGTCCCAAGCAAACTGGGATGAGTTTGCCATCCTAGGACAAAGTGGTGGACAGGAGTGGACAGGAGACTGGATATTCCAAAATGTCCCCATATCTAGCTATTGGCAGCCATAGGAAGCTTACTATACTCAGGTACTGAATTTCAGTGACAATGTTTCTAAAACTTAGCTTTCTTTAAAGGCAAAATGCCATTATTGATGATTAAGCCTGGTGACAATTTCAACTATTTTTTAAACTTACGGGATTTTTCAATCTTTTGGAAAACCCATGAGTCAGAAAGAATGCTTAGTTCTTATGCACATGTGACATAGCTTTTTATACACTTCTAAGATGGGTATGTATAACATTCTGGGAGAACAGGGTAAAACCAAGCTAAAGAAGGTATATCCTCCTGAAGCACTACAATTACTTGAAGACTTGGGGTGAATGGGAAGTCATTTAAAAATTTTTCAAAAATTAATACAATTTTAATATTCGCTTTAGTATTTAGGACTTAAAAGTTCCTAAACACTCTTGCTTCTTTGTATTATTTCGTTAACTATCTAAATACAGTCCTATTGCTGCAGTGAGCCAAGGAACCCCAGAAAGACGGTCCTGGATGACCAACACATGCCCATTCTGTTAATGCTTTCCTATTTCGGCAAATCCATTCAATGTTCTTTATCTATTTAAATAAGGTAATTTATTAGTTTACTTGTATTTCTTTCTTAGGCTGTGAGCTGGTTTGAGGACAAAGATGTATCTACAGTGTCTACTAAAAGAATGCTTGCTCATGCGGTAGGAACTCAGTAAATATTTGTTAAAATAAGAAAGTAAAATTAAATGATGTGAAGTCAGAGAGGCATAAACTGGCACTGAAAATCTCAGAACAACCTTAACTACTTAGCCTTGTTTAAAAGAGCTAAACAATTAATTACATTTTGTGAACTTCTACTCCTTCATCTGACATTTTGTCTATAATTTAGGAGCCACTTTGTTCTTCTTAAGTTTATTGCAAAAAAAAAATATGTAAATGGAATAAGGGAAAACAGTACTTTCTACCAGAATGTTGCAACAAGAAATGGACTATCTTTAAATCTCATACAAATTGAATTGTACTATTTACTCTTGTTAGGTAAATACAAATACTATAAATATATTGGAAGAAAAAAGCTATATAATTTATGATGATATTAACTATTACTACAGAAATTAAATCTATTTTTCTCCTGAATTTTCGAATGCAAAGTTAACATGATTAGTAACCCAACAACATATAAGGAGAAGATTCAAATACGGTTAGTTTAAAGGCCATTGGTGCTAAAAATGTGTCTTTTGGTTTCTCTGGAGAAATTTCTTTCCATAAATATATGGTCAATAGTGCCTAAAAGTCTCTATACCCATGTTTATTAAAAATCACTCCTTTCTAACACTTCAGACTGAATATCATCCAAAAGAAATATTTCATTAAAATGTTAAAAGCAGATGCTATTTTCATATTAAAACTTGCTGTTATTACCAACATAATAGCTTGAATTTTTAAAAATAAAATCCCTCAAAATCCCAATGATGTTTTTTGCAGAAATAGAAAAATCCATCCAAAAATGCAAAAGAGCCAAAGAACCAAAACAATATTGAAAAAGAACAAAGTTGGAGGTTCCAGATTTCCTGATTTCAAAACTTACTAGAAAGCTACAGTCATCAAAACAGTGTGGTACTGGCATAAATACAGACACGTAGACCAGTGGAATAGAATAGAGAGCACACAAATAAATCCTCACATATGTGGTCAAATGATTTTCAATTAGAATGTCAAAACCATTCAATGGGGGAAAGGACAGTGTTTTCAACAAATGATGTTGGAAAAATTGAATATTCACATGCAGAAGAATGAAGTTGGGCCATTATCTTATATCATATGCAAAAATCAATTCAAAATGATCAGAGACCTAAATGGAAGAGCTAAAACTTTTAGACGAAAATAGAGGGGGAAATTTCATGAAATTGGATTTGAAAATGAGTCCCTTTTTTTAAAGATTTTATTTATTTGTTTGTTTGTTTGATGGTTGGAGAGAGAGAGCACAAGCAGGAGGAGCGGGAGAGGGAGAAGGAGACTCCCCGCTGAGCAGGGAGCCAGATGTGGGGCTCCATCCCAGGACCTGGAGATCATGTTCTGAGCCAAAGGCGGATGCTTAATGGACTGAGCCAGCCAGGCGCCCCTTGACAATGATTTCTTACATGCGACACAACAAAAGTATGGCAACAGCAGAAAAAATGGATCAGTTGAACTACATCAAAATTTAAAGCTTCGGTATCAAAGAACACAATCAACAGAGTGAAAAGCAACTCACAGAATGGGAGAAATTATTTGCAAATAATATGTCTGATTATCCATTAAGAGATTAATACCCACAATATACAAAGAATGCCTACAGCTCAACAACAAAAAACCAAAAATTAAAAATTGGACAAAAGACTTAAATAGACATCTCTCTGAAGAAGATATACAAATGGCCAACAAGCACTTGAAAATATGCTCGGTGTTACTAGTCATTAGGGAAATGTAAATCAAAACCACAGTCAGACACCACTTCATACCCATTAGGATGGCTATCATCTAAAACACAGGAAATAACAAACATTGGCAAGGATGTAGAAAACTTTAAACTATTGTGCACTGCTGATGAAAATGTAAAATACTCTAGCCACTATAGAAAGCAGTAAGGTGGTTCCTCAAAAAATTAAATGTAGATTACCATATTACCCAGCAAGTCCGTTTCTGGGTACATACCCAAAAGAACTGAAAGCAAGGACACTCATGTTCATAGCAGCATTATTGACAATAGCAAAAGGTAGACACAACCCAAGTATCCATTGACAGATGAACGGGTAAACAAAATGTAGTATATACACTCAATGCAATATTATTCAACCTTTAAAAGGAGTGAAATTCTGACACATGCTACAACATGGACGAACCTTGAGGACATGCAAAGTGAAATAAGCCAGTCACAAAAGGACAACTATCATACAATTCCACTTATACGAGGTATTTAGAATAGTCACATTCACAGAGACAGAAAGTAGAATGGTGCTTGTCAGGGTCGGGGGGTGGGTGGGTGGTTGGGGAAGACAGAGTTGTTTAATGAGGACAGAGTTTCAGGTTTGGAAGATGAAAAATGTTCTGGAGATGGATGGTGATGGCATACAAGGTAAATACGTTTAACGCTAATGAACTGTGCACTTAAAAATGGTTAAAATGGTCAATTTTACATTATGTATAGTTGACCACAGTTTTTTAAAAAATTAAAAGTATCATGTTTGTCCCCAAAAGAATTGGAATAAGAAAAGAAAAACTATTCCCATCCTTTATTTAGAGATTGCCACTTTAAAGAAAAATGCAAAATTCCAATGTAATAAATTATAAATGTTCAGTCATATTTTCCTTATGATTAGTTAGCTGTATGTCAGAGTCATCCATGGATTTAAGCACACTTTCACTACTTATGTGGTTTTCTTCTTTTTTCTTTTTACACACTTTGGGATATTAATAGTACAACAGCTGCTATATCCCGGATTAGAAATTAGATAAGGTCACAGGTTCCCCCATGCAGTGCTGTGATGCTGCAGTGTATAATTTCTTAAATTCCAAAAGACTACAAGCTTTTTGTTCTGTGCTAATAAAGACCTTGGCACAGAGCCTTTAAACTTCCCACCCCTATCTATGAGCAGGTCCAGCAGATAGGGTCCAGCTTTCTGTGAACAAATTGAGAAGCTGAATTCCTGAAAATATGGGAGAAGCCATTGCGAAAGCACAACTAGATGATTATTTTCTCATGGTGGTTGTTTATCTAGCCCCATAAATTTAATCCCTTCAGCAAAAAACAGCTTGATGAGACCTAGGACAGAGGAAGCATCTACACTAGATGTGGTACCAGACAGCTCTGTACAGACATCTCTGGTACAATCCTGCTTATTAGGTTAAATTTTGTTCACCTCCTTACTTTTTTCTATGATTGTCTCCTTGTTAGATTGTCTCTAGAAGTCATTTTTCAAGCTTGAGCAAAATCTTGCCATGTAATCCTGTCTGGAGGGTTGACTGGCAGGGTGGCCTTGCCATAGAGCTATTTGCATGAGGAACTGAGGCTCTTCCTGGGAAAGAACTCATCCCAAGGGAGGAAGGGCACCATGTTGGTTGAAGGACAATAGAGCAGGGTCAGAGGGGAAGGGTGAGTCTGAGTGCAGCATAGTGTCTGTCACTCAGACTCCCCTCCAGCCCATCCCCCTCAACACACGCCTGAGTCTCAGGGTGAGGGATGGCCATAAAAGACCTAAATAAAACCAAGAGGAATTGGCAAATTAGAATTCAAGATACCATGCTTCAGTAGTAAAGGGAGGGGGAGTAGGAAGGAGCAGCCCTCTCTATATCTTGCATCATGCTCTCAGTGTAGACATCAGTCTGAGCAGTCTCCAAGTAGACATCAGCTGACATAAACAGAAGAGAAAGCCTTTGGGGCAGGCACACACAGCAGTGTTGGCTGTGCTTTCAGCAGGCACTTGCAGGGGTAGCCATCATTACCACAGTGGGTTGGAGTAGGAACAAGGGCAAAATGGCAAATGGCAAATGGTAGCCCAGAGGTGTGTGCAGAACATGTGTGGGTCGTCCTCTGAGGACTTCCAGCATATTATGGGAGGAACCTCAGGGAACCTGGCATTCCCACCGAGCAGGTGGGGGCAGAGGCAGGAGAGGAAGAAGATAGCTTAGTTTATTTGATCTTATTTTTATCCTGTGTCTGGTGAGGGCTGGGAGATATAAGTAAGACTTTTCTCAAAGGAGAAAATATTTCAAACAAACAAGACAAGACTACATCATCTAGATAGAATTTATACATGAGGTTTATTTGAATCACATAACATAGAGTTCCTTCAGATTTGGCGTGTTTTTTGATATATTCATTTCAGCGTCTGACTTCAGTGAATTCTATGTTTATAACACACATGTGACCAACTTAGAACTAGAGTTTAATTTTTTGAAGAAAAATACAAGAAAATGTCAGCCATTATGAACCTACAGGGAATGTCACACTGGAAATTTACTTTTATAAGTAACCAAGAGTTAGTAACTCAAACACTAGAGTTTTTTCATTTTAAGGGCTTGGGAATAGGAGCATCCTCAAATGAATTATAAAGCCCCTTTCCTCTTAAAAAGAATATAATAAAAAGTCACTGTCTTTTCACAAACTCAGGTGGTCATTCTAAGATCAATTGTTCTGATGTATTGAAGAGGTATGTTGCTGTGCGGTTCTTTCACCTGCTTGTCTTTCATCTTTCTCTTTAAACTGGTTCTTGACGTAGACTTCGAGCTAGTGTAATGCTTATTTTTCCTACAACTCTAGAGAAGCGATGTGGTAGAAAGAACATGCACTTGGGACTCTTGAGTTAGAAATATGCATTATCACTACTGCTAGTGTGACTTGAAACAAGTGAGTTAGCTTCTCCGAACTCGGTTTCCTCTCCTGTAAAATGGGCATAGCAGTAGCTATGGCAAATGTTAACTACCCTGCCCTTTGGGAGCCAAACAGACAAATCGTGGCTCTGCAGTTTACGCTAGCCCTGTGACCTTTGGCCAGCTAGCTCCGAACTTCAGTTTCCCCCTCTGTGTGAGAATGAAATATCCATGAAGTGCCTAATGTAGTGCCTGGAATACCGTAGGTGCCCAACAAAAGGCAGTTTCCTCTTTTCTTTCTCAGAAAGGTAAACTGGCTGATGTGGAACAGCCGCATCTGCTGAGGAGCACACCCAAAAGCGTCTCCACAAACTGAGTCAGTAAGTCAAAGACTAACTAACTAACCTCGTCCCCATTCCTCTCAATGTCCTGTGACTGCACAAACTGCTCCTAACAGTATCTGTGATTCCTAAGCCACAAACCTAACCGGCAACTGGCAACCCCAGACTGGCTTGTCCTGCGCTTCTGAGTTTCCTGCTCTATTTGTTGATGTAATTTGAAGGAGCAGCTTTCTCTCTAATTCGAGAATTTGGACTGCACTGTTTACTCTAGAGCCTGCTGTTCCTTCATCACCATGTCAAAAGATCATATTGCAGCAGAAACGACTTACCATTTTTTAAACTTTTCTGAGTATTCTATTTAAAACCTGGCATCAGTAAGAATGTTAAATAACACATCTTGTACTAGCACTCATGAGAAAAGCAGGCATTGCCTATAAATGAAGGTGCCTATAAAGTCAAGCCCTCTGTTTAGGAAAATAAAACAAAAATAAGTACCCCAAAATAGAAATGTTAATTTTAAAAAATTGCATCTTTGACGTTTAACAAAATTCCTATAAGAGTTCCTACTTAGAATGTCCTTTTTTAAAGACAGGAGATCCTGAGAAAGCTATAAAACTTCTATGATATTTATGATTTGCCAAATGCTTTTTATGGGCAATATTTGGCCTTCTAGTGCCATGTCTCAGTTTGAAATGCCAAATCTACTTGTCCAAAGAAAAAATGTAGTCCATAGCATCTGCTCATACAATTACTTTGCTTTTTCACTATGTTGGATCAGAGATGGGGCATATTCAAAAAATTTTAAATAAGAATATCTCAAGTGAGGAGCACCTCAGTGGCTCAGTTGGTTAAGCATCTGCCTTTGACTCAGGTCATGATCCCAGGGTCTTGGGATCAAGCCCCACCTTGGGCTCCCTGCTCTGCAGGGAGTCTGCTTCTCCCTCTGCCTGTCGCTCCCCCTGCTTGTGCTCTCTCTCTGTCAAATAAATAAATAAAATTTTAAAAAGAGAGAGAGAGAATACTGAATCATTGCTCCTAGGGGAAATACAGTTAGGCTCATACAAGACCTTCAATCACAATGTTTTCATCAACCAATTAATATATGACCTTGTTTCATGTGTTTTCTCTTTGTTCAAAGATGAATGAATGAATGAATGAATGAATGAATGAATGAATATACATGGGTAGTTATCTGCTTCTGTATGAGGTAAAGATTTTCTCTGAAATGACAAGGAAAAAGATAAGAGTTTCTATGTGTAAAAAAAATCATAGCCAATTAAATGCCAAAAAAAAAAAAAAAGGAAATATTTGTAATAACTATGACAGGTACAGGGTAACTATCCTCAGTTATAAAGTGTTCACATATGTCAGTGAGAAAAACCCTAACTAAGACTTTTTGTTAAGACAAAGATTGTGCATAACTATGTTCATTACAATGTTATTTATAACTGTAAAAATATTGGCAACAACCTAAATATGCAATAAGGAAATTTTAAAATAGAATATAATACTTCCATATGATAAAACATTTTACAGACTTTAAAAATGATATTTCAAGAAATGTTGAATAATGTGGGAAATGCTTATAAAAAATAGGTATTCAAATTTGTATATACACTGTGCTTGCAATTATGTAAAAAATACATGTGAAGAAAAATACTCACCCAAATATTCACAATTATTCTTTCAAGCTGGTAGAATTATGGGTAATTGATATTTTTCTTTGTAACTGTTTCATAATTCTAAATAAGAGTTTCTCAAAATTTTTTCACTTGTTCTCCTGGTGAGACTTTTTAGATTATTTTTTATAATTACCATGGTTATAAAATTTCAATACCACAGACAGACTGTACATCTGTTTATGTACTGTGGTCTTTTTGAGGGTCACAAACCATTGTAACATCTAAAATTTCTTTGCCTCCGCTAAGAATCAGTTCTTACCCTGTTGGGAATAATAGCACTCTTACTAAGAATGCATATCCTAAATGATCGATATTGAACTTATCTTACTTTGATTATTGGATAAAAAAAATTAAAGAAAGTTCTGAAATAGGTCATTTCACCTCAGAGAACAAATTTATAGTAGAATTTCTGGTCCTCTTGTATTTGAAATTTTAGAACAATGATCTTTCTATCATGCCTAATATTGTTTACGTAAGTAAATATTCTGGCTAATACATTTAGCTCTATGTGCATAATATGAAACTAACATATTTTGCAGGGAGGGACAGAGTTGAATTTAATAACAAGCAATATTTACACTGCACCCTGATATGGACAAAATTCTTTTCAGGGGTATTATTTCTCTTAATTCCATTCTACAGATGATTAAGATGAGGCTCAAAAAAATTAAATAGCTTGCCCAAGGTCACAGGATTCACAAGAAACAGAGTTATCTGACTCCAAGATATCTATTCTCTCCATTACAAGTTGCATATGAAAATACAATATAAGCACAAAGCAAGGGAAGGCCCTGGAATTAAACTCTCTGGGTAATGTTTCCTGTATAACATTCGTCCACAAACGGTGCCCCTACCATCTGGTCCAATTTCCCTACACTACATAACTTGATTGGCTTGCCATGATCTTGCCAACATTTTTTGAGCACTATCATCTGTTTAGTAACTTCCCTAAAAATGCCACACTTCTTTCTTCAGGCCAGAGCACGTGAGGCAGTGAACCCAATCCTGTAAACTTACTTCTCTAACTCTCCAAGACCCCTTGCCAAGCCACTGCTGCTGGGAGACAGCCCTAGAGCATGACTTCTTGCAATGCACTTTGAAGTAGATAAAATATGCACTCATGGACATCTGTCTGTTATTTCCTGCACTCACAGCTTTGTTCTTCTTTATTGCCAGAGAATTCTATGGATGATGTCACTTTTCTCTGAAGAGAGCAGGCCATCAGAGCTTTTCACTGACATAATTAATTATCTGTAGCTTGATTCTGGGCCAGAAAATTCTCAAGGCACAGCCCCCCAAAGAATTAACTCTACTGTGCTTGCTATTCTTAAACTTTTAAAGAGACAGGGTACCATATCTTTTTTTTCTTTTCTCAGACACTGATAATGGTATTTTTGTTCAGTGATATCAAGTAACAGAAAGTGAACTGGGGCACTATTCTATGATTTCACAAGGAAGACCTTCGGTTCAATGGGCAGCAAAATCTAAAGGTCGCTACAGATCAAGTATACAAAGCAAAGCTTTTAGGGCTTAGTCTTAAATGCTACAGGAATGCATCACAATTACTGAATAGACTCTTTGGGGGATCTTGTGAATCTGCAGCCAGAAAAATGAGATCTCAACCAAAGCTAACCATGTTGAATTATCCACAAGGTGAAAAGATTGTTTGCCACCCGCAACAGCCTAAAACATCAATTTATGTAAATTTTACAAGATATAAGAAATTACCAGAATGGTGACCAAATATTTTGAGAGTTTTCACCAATATCTTTACATAGATCTAAAGCAAATTAGCAAGGTCATTGGAAAACATCACCCTCCACTCCACTGGGTTTCAAGATTGTGTAAATGAGATATTACTTGTCTCTTAAAAATGGGGGGGGTTGGGGGGGCTGATCAACACTGTAGATGTCATAAAGTAGTGGAGGGGCTTTGCTGGAATGAGGGCACTTGAGTTTTGGTCCTTCTTTTCAGGTGAGTGATAAGGTAAGATCCAAGAAATCTCTCTCAACTTCCTCAGCTCTGGTGGAAATAGCAATATCCTAAGACCATAGATTTGAATGTGCATATTAGCATTGCCCCCCACAAAGGAATTGTTATTTATGGTCTATTCTGCTGCCTTGATTCTGCATAAACTGGTTTAAATTATATTCTTCCTAGATTAATCTAGCCTGGCAAATTATTTTTTTGGATCTACTACTGAAATTGTTAAGGGTTTAAAATTATAATGTAATAGTTTATCATTAAAAAATCAACATTACAGAATCAATATTAAAGAAAAAGTGAAGGTATATGCCACATTCTCCCAAATTCCACTCCCCAGACCAAATTTTATTAATAGCTTGAAGTGGATCTTTTTAGAATTGTTTTTCTCTGTAGATACACAAATACAGATGTCAACACACACACACATTCTGTCTCTGTCTCTCTTTCCATCTCTTTTTCTCCCTAATATTACTGAGCATTTACTATATGCCAGGAAATGTTCAAAGTGCTTTGCAAATATTATCTCATTTTAACCTCACAATAACCTTATCAGATAGGTACTATTATTTTTTTTTAAAGATTTATTGATTTATTTTAGAGAGAGAGAGAGAGAGATCGAGCAAGTGGGAGAGGGACAGAGGGAGAGATTCTCAAGCAGAATTCCTACTGAGCATGGAGCCCCATGCTGGGCTCAATCCCACAACCCATGAGATCATGACCTAAGCCGAAAGCAAGAGTCGGAGGTTTACCTGACTGAGCCACGCAGACACCCCAGGTACTATTATTATCCTCATTTTGTAGATGAGGCATCTGAGGCAGGTACAAAGAAGTTCAGTGACTTGCCCAAAGTCACACGACTAACAAGCGGTGGTGTCAGAACACAAATGTACAGTCTAACTCTGGAGCCGGTGATCTTTTTTTTTTTTAATTTAATTTAATTTATTTATTTGACAGAGAGAGAGAGACAGCCAACGAACGAGAGAGGGAACCCAAGCAGGGGGAGTGGGAGAGGAAGAAGCAGGCTCCCAGCAGAGGAGCCCGATGTGGGGCTTGATCCCAGAACACCGGGATCACGCCCTGAGCCGAAGGCAGATGCTTAACAACTGAGCCACCCAGGTGCCCCTGGAGCTGGTGATCTTAATATGATACTTTATGAATTCTCCATAGATATCTATCTATCAATATAGAATCTCTCTAGTTTAGATCAAATTCTAATACCAAGTAAAAAAATTCCAAGTGAAAGATAATTGTGTTAGACCAGAATTCTGTGTTGAATTTGTATAGAAATTACATAAAAGCTTTACCAAATATCTCTTTGATTTGTCTTCCTCCCTTCTTTAGCTGAAAGTTGAAGAGCCTGCCTACCACTTCTCTTTCCACGGGCACCAGCATACACCATAGACGGAGTAGTTAGGTATCACCCTCCCCCTTCCCTCCCTCCTCCCTTTCTTTTTCCATCTACTTATTCATTTATTCATGTGTAAAGTTGTTATTCTGTTATTTGTTGTGATGGATCCTGCATGAATAGGACCTAATCCCATGCTTGCATGACTTCATACTAAAGTAGGAATGAGATTTGGGATGGTGATTCCTATAACTAATTGTTCATCCAGAACCTTTTGGAAGGAAGGAAGGGAGGAACGTTCTAGAGCCTCAGATAGCATAGGGAAGTCACAAGGAAAGAGTAATTTTAATTCCAAGTTTTTGACCAACCTAAATGATTCCAAGCCATAGCAGGACTTTTGATTCATAGAATCATAGGAATTTAGAGTAGGAAAGAGCTTTAACCCCATGATTTATAGCTAAGGAAACAGGTTCAGAGTAGCCAGTGATTTCCCCAAGGGGTGCAACTAATTGGTTGTTGATTATATATTAGAACCCAGGTCTCCTGATTCTCAGACCAGAGATCCCTCCATCATACTAAATCACTAATAATTACATTGCAACAATCTCAAGTAGGAGTTAATTCATATGCTAATTAATTTGTTTTAAAAATGTGAAACAAGCAATTTTTTTGAGAGGTCATTTTTTAAAATAAGCATTTGAATGTCATGGAGCACACTTGAAGGAATCCTGGCATGCTATAAAATCAATGGCCCAAAAAAGTCACTGACATTTCACTGAAATTTGACTTTATATTCAAATACATTATTTGTCCATTAGCGATAGGAATGTGCTTACTGAGCTCAGAATAGTTGATTCAATATTTTTACCTTAATTTTCAGGTCAGTGCACATGTAAAGTATTATTTATAGCATACTTTCTTCCCATATGCATTTCTCATAGTCAACCAATTTTCTTATAGTCTTCCTGAGGGAAAATGTTAGAAAAACTTAATTTTATTATAAGCTTATCAACAACTACTACCAATAACCACTCACCATTCAAAGTTGGGAGCACTCTGGTTAAACATGTTACATATCATGGTCTTATGACTTGCAGTCCCCCTCTTGGGAATTTTTTTTTCATTCCTAAGCCTAAGCCTGAGCTTTATCTGACAATCTGACATTGATTCTGATGTTTAAAAATCTATGCCTTACTAGCTTGTATAATGTTCTCCATGCATCAGCTTTTTCATAATAAATGACCAAGAACAACTGGCCAAGATTCATTTCAATAGCTGGGAACTTTCAGGGAAAGTATTTTCTTGATTATGACAGAGTCAAAATGGTTCATGGTCCCCCTAGTTTATTTCAAACTCCTGCTGCTTCTTTGTAGTTACCAAGTTGCCAAACCTTTTTGTTTCAGACAATTGATAAGCACTGACCTCTACTGAGTTTTTGTGGTTAGGAACCTTATCTGAGCTGTCATTACCATGCTTCATCATCCACAAGCCAATGGTCAGATAAAAGCATGGCAGAGATGACTAAACAGAAGAGGCAGGTGGATGAGCTCAGACAACCAGTGCTGCCAGATTTCTCAAGGCTGAACTCATTATTTCACATTCAGCCATGGCCACTTTTAAATGATATTATGAGAATGTCCCTAAATTTCCTTCCCATTTCTCCATGACCTTCAAGGCCAACAAGCAAGTAGTCTGAATGCCCTCTTTCTGCAGCCATTCTTCAACATGCTTAATGCCAAGAGCTAATTTAGCCAGACACCATGGAGCTGCAACGATAGGGCTTCACTCCAGCTGAAGTTCTAGTGGTAACCTCACAGATGGTGTCATATTCATGGAGATCAGTTCTGAAGGCTTACATCCCAAGATGACTTAACCACAGCAAAACCATCTGAAGCATCTTTTCCTGACGTGCCTGGCACTGTTTCTTCCAGCCACAACTCCCAGGGATTCACCAAAGCCATAAATAAAGAAAATAATCATGTACTTCTGATATGCAGCTGCTCAAGTGGAGGCACTCGGAACTTTAGGTACCACAAGTAAAACCCACTCCACTCAGGTTTCTGCTCTTATCATCCACTGAAACTTCTCTTATCAAAGCAAACCATGACTTCCCTGTTGCTAAATGCAGGGGTCAATTCTCGTTCCTTATTTTCCTTCATCCATCAGCAGCCTCTGATGCTTATGATCTTTCCCCACCTTGAAAAATTCTTCACTTTGACTCCAAAACACCCTACTTTGCTAATTTCCCTCCTACCTCTCTAGCAACTTATTCTCATTCTTCTTTGCTGATTCCTCCTCACCTTCCTGACCTCTGAGTGCTAGAATTCCCTGGGGCTCAGTCCTTGGACCTTTTATCTTTTCTAAATTTACCTTCTTCATGATTTCACCCAGTTTCGTGGAATTAAATACCATCTACACATAGGTGACTCCCAAATTGATAACTCGAGCTCAGACCTTTCTCTGAACTCCAGACTCATATCCAAATGCCTACTGGCTATATCTCTATATTTGAATGTCTAAGAGCATCTCAAAAATGACATGTGCAAAACTGCACTGCTGGTGTCCACCTGTCTACTCTGCTCTACCTGCAGTCTTCCCCATCTCAGTAAATGACAACCTTTGTTCTCCATTTGCTGGGCCAAAGAACCTCGGAAACAGCCTTAGATAATCTCTCACAGAATCCACATTCAACCTGCCATCAAATACTATCTCCTCTCCTACAAAATTTGTACAGAATCTGGGCACTTTTCACCAAACCACTGTTACCACACTAGTCCAAGCCACCATCAGCTCTAGGTTGGATAAAGCTTTTAGTTAGGTGCCTGTTTCTGATGGTTCACATCAACTCAGAAGCAAAGAAGTAAATAAAGAACTGCTGAAAAAGGAAAGGATCTCTGCATTTCCTCTATACACTCAATCGTTATCAAGACAACTAAAACTAAAACTGTGTTGGAGTTCATAGGAGTGGAATTAAAAATATATATATTATGATATTTTTAAATGTTAGATAGTCATTCTGCAAATATTTGTTAAGTACCTAATATATAGAGATTCTGATTACCATGAACAATGAAAAATATCCAAAAGAAAAAAAAAATCTTTAAAAAAAAAAGAAAGAAAGAAAACCACAACCTGATTTTTAAATTCCTTTAAAGATCCTCTGATTATAAAGCCATCTTTTTAAAATAAGAATAGCTGGGGAAATTCAGAAACAGCGTAATGAAAGAAGACAGGTCCTTCCACACATGAAAACATACTATAGTGCTAAAGTAATTAGAACAGTGTGGTACTAGTGCATGAAATAGTCAGAGAAATCTATGTACTGAACTATAACACAGAAATAGATTTAAATATTATATTATAGAATAAAAGTGACATTTCAAATCACAGGGGGAAAAGTGAAAAATCAATTAATGGCTACTTACCTATTATTTCTCAGTTGTAGAATCGTTTATCTTTATTCTACTCTGTGATCCTGAGTCTGGAACTCTGCAAATTGCATTTCCTAGACTCCTGCGCTTGCTGCTTCCTATTGGGCTCTGCCAATAGGAGTCACTAGACAGATATTAAAAGGTGGGAAGGAGAGAATGGGGGAGTGCCTTTCTGTTTTGTCCTGTTTCTCTGACAGTGCTGTTCTGGTTCCAGCTTCTTCAGACCTTCCAAATCCAGCCCATCAAGTTCTCTCTCCTCAGAATGGTCCCACCCCTGAACTCCTAAGTTCTAGTAATTCTACCTCTTCCTTTGTTTCCCCAGCTCTAGAGGCAGGAGTTATTGTCTGGTTACCTCAGCATTCTCTTTGTACTCTTTCTATTTTCTAGCATCTGTATCACCAAATCCCTTTATTAACTCCTTTCTGTTTGAAATATCTAGAGTGGTTTCTGTGTTCTGAACCCCAATGGATACAACAACCATCTACAAAAAAAGCAAAGTGACTCACTCACCTTAAACAAAGATGAATTCTAGATGGGTAAAATAATGGGAAAACTGGACAGAAAAAAAAAAAGAACTAGAAGAAAATTTGAAGGAAAGTTTTCATAATCTAGAAGTGGGAAGAGCTTTCTAAATTTGACCCAAATCAGAAGCCATAAAAGAAAAGATTGATGTCTGACTAATAATAGTAATAAGAAATTCTGCATAGCAAGAAATGCCAAAAGCAAAGTCAAAATAAAAATAGTGAGATGGAAAAAATATTTCACTTATAACTCATATCACAGACAAAAAACTGATTTCTTTACTATACAAAGAGCTCTTACTAATCAATAAAAGACCAACAATAGCAAAAACAGGCAAAGGACAGAAGCAGTCTAGTCACAGAAAAACAAATACAAATATCTCTAAAAACATTTGAAAAAATACTCAACCTTAATCAGAAGAGAAATATAATTTAAAAGTACAAGGAGACACTCATTTCACCTACTGGATTGTCAAAGGAATTAAAACACCAGATTGGCGATATGATAGTATACTGTGTTGGCAAAAATGTAAGAAAACACACCTAGGTAATTTAACAAAATCTACCACAAACATATATATCCTTTGACTTAGCAGTTCCACTGCTGAGTAGTGTGACCAAGATAAATAGTCTTACATGTGTGATGAGATGTATGTATAATGTATCCATGCAGCATTGATTGTGAAAGCAAAAGACTGGGTACAGTTTAAACACCCATCAACAGGGGACTGCACCAAGGCACACTCAATTACCATAACCTCTGCAGGCATTAAAAAGAATGTAAAATCTCTGTATGTTCTAATAGGGTAAGATTTCTGAGGCATATATGATGTCTGAAAAGGGCCAATTGCAGAACAGTGTACAAAATATGTTCTGTTTGTGTAAAAAACAAAAGAAAAATATACATACTTGCATACATTATGCCTTTTTTTTTTTTTTAGTTCTTCAACCATATATATGAATCAATTATTCAAATTTCTGGGTGGCTCAGTTGATTAAGCATCTGCCTTTGGCTCAGGGTCCTGGGATCAAGCCTCATGTCAGGATTCCCACTCAGTGGGGAGTCTGATTCTCCCTCTGCCCTTCCCCCCTGCTTGTGCTCTCTCTCTCTCTCTCAAATAAATTAAAAGAAAACTTTTAAAAAAATATTCAAATTTCTAAATAAAATATTTTAAGTTAACTAGACTTATTGTGATCATTGTTTTATAATATATATGAATATCAAATCATTATTTTGTACACCTGAAATTAAATTATACCTCAACAAAAAGGGAAAGATAATACAATTGTTTTAAATCCCACACAAAATATTTTTAACATAAAAATTTTTTAAGTATATAAACTTTACCCCTAGAAGTATTTATGTTTGGCCTGATTTTTGGATTTACTAAATCAGAGAATGACTCCATCCATACAGTTGTCTTATAATTACAACATGATTCCCGAACGTGTAATTACAATAAGACTCCACCACCTTGGAAGCGATACTAGAATGACACTCTATCAAAATATAAAAATCTCTGAACACCTGGACAGACGGAAGTCCTCTCCCATAAAGTCCTTGAAAAAAACACGTGAGCAAGTTATAACAAGTAATGGAATAAGCTTTTAACCATTAGCCTAACAGTAGGTATTTGTATGGAGAATTGCTTTCCTTGCCTAGAGACCTTCACTTGATGTAGAAACAACATTTAAAAATAAAGTAGGACAAAAATCAATAAATAAAATCAATGCACTGCTCCCATCAGCCAACCTGGAACCCATGAAATACAAGTGCCTTTCCTTTCCAATCATTTGCATAATACATAATAAAAGAGAAGAGCCACCAATAAGAAGAGGCTCTCAACACTATTTTAACACAGGAAATGTTCACGGGACAGCAGACACGTCAGTATGGCAGGACCACAGATGGAGGGAATGCAGTGAAAGATGAGGCTGGAATGGTGAGCAGCCGCCAGTCCATGAAAGCCTCTCTGAGCAATAGGGAGCCTCTGAGGGTTTGAAGCAGAGGAAAAACTTGATTGATTTGCATTTTCAAAAGCAGACTCTGGCTGTGATATGGAGAATGATGGGTGACAAGACCACAGGAAGGGAATATCAGTTAGGGGGCTCTGGCCATAAACCACGTGAAAAGTCGTAAGGAAGCCCGAAGTGAAGCAAAGACGGTGGAGATCGTCTCTCCAGTTATTTGAGGTCAGGGACCCCACAGCTTATTCTTTTCCCTTGCATTCCCTCCACTACCTATCTGTCATTCTGTAATCGCCTGTCCACGATTTCTTTGTCAACTGAATCAACTCTCATGCGGTGGTAGATAATCAGTAGGAATGACCGATTGTTGCTCCAGTGGTTGCTGCAGGTAGACGACAGTGTGATATCTGTGAAGATCGTTGCACACGACAGTGAGACTCACGGGGAAATGGGATCTTGCAGCTCCCTGCATCTTGTCTCACAGGTGAAGGAGGGAAATAGCTCTTCCCTCTATCCCTCCCCACTTAAGCAATTATAGCTCTAGAGAGAAAGAAAGGAAGTGCCGTGTTCAGAGTTTCCCGTGTACAACTCTTCAGTGGCCCCAGAAACGTCTCCCAGTCAGGATGTGTATGTTTTTTTTCAGGAGAGGTCTTTGCCCAGGTATTTTGCAGTCAGCATACCTGGCACTTCAAGCTGACATGTTACAACACAATCACCTATAAATGAGTCATGTCAGATATTGCAAAGAAAACAACCGCTCAGGGCCCAAGCTCTGTATGCAACAGTGCACTCAAATGACTGTCCTTTGTAAACGCAAAGCCAGGAACTTACATTCCATTAAAGAAAAAAAGGGTATGTGCATTTTGATTGTTTCAGAACGTAGTTCACCTTCTTCATTGTTTTGAGATTAAGAAAGAAAATTTGTTAATTACAAAAAGTATATATACAGCCAAATACACACACACATATAATATATATCACATATAATATCTATTTATATCATATATACAATTTTTCCCACTAGTTTAAGATGGCAGGTACTATAATATGCCATCTCAGGGCAGATTCATTTAAGGTTCAAAAACAGTAACACCACTATTCAAGAGACACTCACTCTCATTGGTACAAGTTGGTTTTGAGTCCATCAGACCATATTCTACATTTGCTTAGGAACATCCAAACCCTTGGTTTATTGCTGGTTTTCCTCACAAATTAGCTATTCCCCACAGAGCCATGAACTTGCAAATGTGCTTTTATTATTACAACTTTAAAAAGGCAGGGGTAGAGCAGAGTCTGCTAAAATTTGTGCACATTGTTTCTTGTTTCCTTTCAGACCCTTGATCAGGAAATGTTTAACCTGGGAGTAAGTATTGTTAGAGATTAATGGCTGCTGTTCGGGAAAGTCGATACAAGTCCTTTCCTGCCAATACAAACTTATACATTGTCGAAGCACAAGACGGTGCCCACAGATAGGATTACATGTTAGCTGAAAAAAAACCAAGTGACGATGCACTTCTTGAATCAGTTTATACCCTTTCTTTTGATTATGCGCTAGTATCACAGGGAAATGATTTCAAAATTTTTCATCAGCATCCTGCTTTCTCTTTTAAATACAGACGGTTTAGATAAAAGTATTTTTCTGTTGACAGTTGTATGATATGAGTCTCTTTGAGCCTGTCATGTGTTTCGAGGTTAGTCTATGACTGGTTGACATGATGCTTATGAAGTCAGATTTCAAATCCCACTGGGCCAATTAGCTTTGCAAAGAAAATATTCCACATCATGTCTGCACTCTTAACCTCACCTGGCAAACCCAAGGATGCCACAGGTCACGAGAGGTTCAGAACAAACCCTTCATTACCACTGTACGTGGAAAGGTCTCCCGAGGATCACTGGGGCCAAAATAAGGGAAGATCATGAGGCAGTGCTGAAAAAAGGACCATTCTTTATCTACTAAGTCTTTGCCCAGTGACTTTCTGGAGTGTCCCTGGAACTGCTCAGAAGAGAGAAGGGAATTAAAAAAAAAAAAAAAAAAAGGTAAAGCCTAGTCTGGGAATTTGTAAACAATGTCAAGTCGCTAGCAGTTATAACTAGTGCTTGTACAGAAATATCTCAGTAATTTGGACACCATCAATTTAAATTCACCATGGTCTAGTTATGTAATTCTGAATTTTACTCTTAAAAGCATTTAATAAGGGGCTCTGAGGTGGCTCAGTCAGTTAAGCATCTGCCTTCGGCTCAGGTCATGATCTCGGGGTCCTGGGATCAAGCCTCACATTGGGCTCCCTGCTCTGCGGGGAGCCTGCTTCTCCCTCTGCCACTCCCCCTGCTCACGCTCTCTCTCTCTCTCAAATAAATAAATAAAATCTTTTTAAAAATTTAATAATTATAAAAAATGTTTTAAGCAACTTAACAGTATTAAATCAGAAAAATAAACCTAGGGGCTTATTGAGTGGCTCAGTGGGTTAAGCAGCCGACTCTTGATTTCGGCACTGGTGGTAATCTCAGGGTCCTGGGATAGAGCCCCAAGTCGGGCTCTGCACTCAGCAGGGAGTCTGTTTGAGGATTTTCTCTCCCTTTGTCCCTCTCCCGCACCCATACTCTCTCTCTCTAAAATAAATAATCTTTAAAAAAATAAAAAAGAATAATATACCTAACTTTTTTCTCTTTAAAGATTTTATATATTTGTTTGACAGAGAGAGAGCACAAGCAGAGGGAGTGGCAGAGAAACAGGGAGAAGCAGGCTCCCCGCTGAGCAGGGAGCCCCATGCAGCACTCTATCCCAGGGCCCCGGGATCATGACCTGAGCTGAAAGCAGATGCTTAGCCGACTGGGCCACCCAGGCTCCCCAATACACCCAACTTAAAGTGAAGATTTTACTTTGCTTTTCACTGTTTTCAATCACCCATTAAGCAATGGCATTGGCATTGGTCACAACTGGACTCATTACAAGTGATTCTATGGTTCAGTTTGTTATAATCCTACTGAGAAGCATGAAAGAAAGCAAGATGCAAGCAAGGAGATGAGGCAATCTACTAAAAAAGAACCGAACCATCAACTCATGATTTAGAGAACAAAAAAATTATCCCAAGTTGTAAATTTCAAAATTTTTTGCTTTGTACGGAAAAAGTTCTGTTGGCAAATAATAGATGTTTCTTCTCCTTATCTGTGGGCTAGGTTTCTCTTGCCAGCGAGTTTGTGCTTCCATTTTAATTACAAAAACAATAGCACCTATTAGTTTTCTGGAAGATGATAGGCACTGGCTTTGGAGTCAGCAAGGCACAGTACATCTTACTAAGGCATCCTTGGGGGAGTTCACTCAACCCCTCGAAGCTTCCAGTTACTCATCTAAGTTTTAGGGCTACTGTGGTCAGTCAATAAAATAATGAAGATGCCGCTCCAGAGTTCTCAGCCCAGGAAGGACGCATGGGCAATATAGACACACTGGTTTTCTTTTGCCATGTATTTGGTTTTTTAAAATTATTATTATTTTTTATTTTATTAAAAAGATTTTATTTGAGAGATAGAAAGCGAGAGAGATCACAGAGAGAGAGGGAGAAGCAGACTCGCCACTGACTGAGCGGAGAGCCGGATGCGGGACTCGATCCCAGGATGCTGAGATCATGACCTGAGCCGAAGGCAGCCGCTTAACTGACTGAGCCACCCAGGCGCCCCTGTTCTGTTTTGTTTTGTTTTTAACTTGGTATTATGGTAAAGTTCTACACATATACCAAAATGAACACACGAGTATAACGAACCACCCATCTATCTCCTCACATACTTTTTGCGGGGGGAGGACAGGCTAGAAATTTTAAAGGAAATTCCAGACATCTCATCATTTCACCCAACAATAAAGAGATTATGATCACAGCGTCTTCAGGGTAGGGTACAACCTGATTCCTGGTTGAGGGGTAGTTCTGCCACTAATATTGGCCTAACATATCCGATAAGAAAATACATAAACTGATGCAGGGAGTAAAGTACCACGACAGGTAGAAAACAAAATCAAAATTTTCACTGTCACCAGATATTTCTTTGGAATAGCCTCACTCTTGGTCACTATGGTGAAGACCAGGTTCTATTTTAAAAGTGCAATACTTTTAGAAAAAATTAAAATGGCATTCCACTTTTTGTTTCATTAAAAAAAATTTCATATTAACCAAATGGAACTACAAAGTAATTTCCAAAAAGCACCTATCAAGTGCTTCATAGATAAAGCCTGTCCTCTAGGAATTTGTAGTATAAAATAATTCTTGAAAAACAGACAAGATTCGGAGAAGTTTTGTTAAAAATAGTCAAACAATATAGAAAATGATGGAGATAAATTTGCCTCTGTAAGAATATAGGTACCAGAATAGGGCAGAGGGAGAGAAGAGTAGTAGGTATATAGTCAGAAGATTTTTAAAAAGGGGTCCTGAATATTCCATGTCCAGATTCCCTGGGGGACAGAGACCTAGCTGATAATAATTCCCTGTCTAAAGAGCCCAGGAGCTTTGATTAGTCTTGCTTCTTTTATGTGAAAAGTTTCCAAGCCCCTACAAGCTGGAGATAAAGAGCATAGGAGAGATAGTAGGGAGAGGAGGAAGGAAGACTGGAGATGGGAGGGGGAAAAGTAAGGAGTGTGCAGCTTAGTCTGGGAAAGGGGTAGGATCAAGTCAACAGAACTGGCCTTGATAAAAAAGGATACTTCTCTCTTAGTGAGGGGGAAGGGGGAGAAACAGAAGGCAAGTAATGGAAACTTTTGGAATGCAGAAAGGTTGAGAAGACCTTACTCTCCTAAGTAAAATAGAAGATCAAACTATCCATGGGGGATAAGGGGAATAAGGATAGGACGGGGATTATGAGAGAAGTCTAACATCGATAAACCTGTTTAAGTGTTTCCCTCCAAAAATAAAACAAAACTAAACAAAAGTCTTCCCCGCCCCCTACTACTCCCTCAGATCCAACCCTGCCATCATTCTCTATCCACAAACTTCTGAAGAGTAAAGTTTACCCAAGCACTCCTGGACATTAGCAATCTGATCTCAATACTCACCGTTCCTTTGAAAATGTACCTTTTAAATGCCAGCTCGATAAATAGCCTGTTCTCAGTTTTCATCCTCCAGCTTTTTAGCAACACTGAGAACTATAAATGTCTTCTTCCTGAGAGTCTCTCCTCTCCATGATACATCGTGGTTCTCATCTGCCTTCCTTTCTCTTTACCCATGTCCTGTACTCCTCTTTGGCCAGTTCTTTTCTTTCTTCCCACCCTTAAAGCAGGATGTTCTCTAAGGGTCTGTCTGTGGACTTGACTTTTTTCTTTTATTCTGTATCCCTACAGTCTCCTCAGATGAGCGCCATGTTTGTTTCTCTATATCCGTGCTGTTGATCCAGTAGCCCCTAGCCACATGTAGCTATTTAAATTTAAATTATTATTAAATATAATTTAAAATTCATTTCCTCAGCTATGTTAGCCATATTTCAAATGCTCACAAGCCACATGTGGCTAGTGGCTACTATACAGGACAATGCAGATAGAGAACATTTCCTTCTTTATAGAATGTTCCTTTGGAGACCACAGGTGAAGATCTTACCTCAGCTAGATCTTACCTCTCCCCTGAGGTAAGATCTTCCACCCCAGCAGTATTCTACGTGACAATTCCCCTAGAAGTCCTTCTAGAATCACAAATTATGTGATGCCTCAAATCCTACTCCATTTAACACATATTTCTCATAATAGCTTTCTATATAAGCCCTAATTTTACTTTAAAAAGGCTCCATGTAATAAGACCACATGCCCAAATAATTAGGAAATATTTACATAAGTCAATTGGATATTTAGGTATAGTTTTGCCCACTAAAGTAATAGAGATCATCTTCATTAAGAAAAATATAAACTACAGCCATGTAGGGGGGAAATCGCCATCTTCTACGTAGTACCTATATAATATTTGCCCACGTTTAGAGTGTCATAAAATAATAAATAGATTTCTTTATGGGGACTTTTCTCTATTATATATTAATATATTTTTCTACATTTCTCAATAAAACCAAGGTTTTCCCCTGTGGTGTCAATGAGTACACTCTTCTCCCTGTAAAGAAACCAACTTTCTGATTCCATTAGGAGCACTAAAAATATTCCACCTAAACAATGAAAATCAGACACCAATGCTCTTTGCCAAAAGACTGACAATACTACTGGACACATGAGATTCTGAAGGATCGTATTCAACAAAGAATCAGATCTGGTCCTGATTTTAATCAGAAAGCAACCTGTCTCTTTGCTGCCTCCTAAACTTAGCAAAGACATACCATTCTCAGCATGCTGACCATTTTGGTGGTATGAGGTTTCACTGGGCAGCCTCACTCAGGGTGACCTCAGCCTGAGATTCTAAAGATGGAGTGTATTAAGTGCAGGTGAGTCATCAATTTAAAAAGCCATACAGAGTAACTAAAAGCTTCATTCTTTAGAAGTACAGAGATTCCCCAGAAGGCCTTACCATGGGACAAATGGGACTCACTTAGGAAAAGAAAAGCCATCTCTAAAGAAAAAAGTGATAAATGGAACCCCTGTAGGGTAAGACTATTGTGGTTGGTTGCACTAGGTAATTCCATCTGACCTGATTATCACCATCCCCAACGGAGTTACGACAACTCCTGCTAAAGATGACAGAAAAGCAGAATCACAGTTTTGTAGTGGGATTTTAACTGTAAATATTTGGGACTATTCCTGCTATCTCTGTGTATACTGTGATACTTAAACTTTCTCTATATAGTTCAAAGGCATTAAAAAATTAATCTTATGACTGCCTCATAGGGTATATAGGTATTAAAACATTCCAAAACTACTCATCAGTTACTAACAAACTAACAATGATATGTCTAGTCCTTTTCTAGGTACGATGAGGCATATGAAAGAAGCAGAAGACACAACCCCTTCCCTCAAGTTGTTTCAGACAACAGAGATAAGTAAGTACATAAAATACTTAGGGAATGTGTGTTTATGGGATGCTATGATTTGCACTTATACTGAAAGAATGTGGGATTTCAGGACAGGAAAAAGACAAGTGTTGGGGAGCAATTATTTAGAAAAGTCTTCACAGAAGAGATAAGCCTTCAGTGGTCCCTAAAGGAAATATTGTGTGTGTGGGGGGGTGTTGGAGGAGGAATGATTAGGCAGACCCCAGATGATTTTTAGTGCAGTGAAAATACTCTATATACTGTTACAACAGTGGGTACATGTCACTATACATTTTCCAAACCCATAGAACGTATAACACCAAGAGTGAACCCTAATGTAAACTATAGACTTCGGGTGATGATGTGTCAGTGTAGGTTCCCCAACTGTAACAAATGTACCACTCTGGTGGGGGATGTTGATAATGGGAAAGGCTGTGCCTGTGTGAGGGCAGGCGAGCATATGGGAAATCTCTGTACCTTCCTCTCAATTTTGCTATGATCCTAACACTGCTCTTAAAAAATAAAGTCTCTAATAAAAAAAGAGAAAAGACATATTGACTAGTACATGAGGGAAGTACGGTTTGGAACAAGGACAAATACATGCCCTGAATCTTCCCAGAAAGCCCGAATTTTTGTCTTGTAATTACTCTCAAGGTGGGGGAAATATAAGGAAAGATAAGAAGAAGGAAAAAAAAACCCCACTGGGATGGGGATACTGTTTGAGATTGTGTGTGTGAGTGTCAGGTTGGGGAAGAATGTAGAGACTGCCTGATTGGATAGGAATGTTCATGTTAAGGAACATAAAAAATGAACAGCAATAGAGGGGGCCAGTTAGTAAATAGCTTCTCCATACCAGTCTGATCCGTGTAGATATCAGTCTGATAGGGTCTCGAGGCCTCTCATAAATTCCTAAGCAACAGAATGACATGATCGGAGAAACACTTGAGAAAAAGTAGGCTGGCAGCAACAAAGTGCTGAGATTCTGGCCCCCAACTCGCATATTTATTGTGATACAGACATGCTCTTCACTCTACATTCTGCCATCAGCCTGGGAGGTCTCAACATTCATGTGGGAGATTGAGCCACTATCCTAACTTTATCCATCCTTGATCTCATGAAATCTGATTGCCTTCGCTTCCACTCCCAGGTACATTAGTTAACACTGTACCACACAGAAAACTTAAGTGCCAATAGCCCAACTTCAAGTCCCTCCAGCACTCTCATGCCTGGGCTCCCACTGACCTGCTCATTCCTCCCTACATCTCTTCCTTGCTGGGTATTGTCTCACCGACACATACCACTTTCTTCCACTTCTGTTTTTCCACTGCATCTACTTAGACAACTGCAACCCTAGCTTCATTGCTATAAAATGTATCTCCCCATTTACACTCCAGCTTCTGAACAAATCAGTGGCACTGCAAACACATGGCTTCTGCTAGTGGAATCCTAAACTTCACCTATTAATGCTCCTATTTGTCCAGAATCACCTTCCTCTAACACTCCCCTCAGCAGTGATATGGCATGTACATAATTATCCTTAAGACCACCCCTTGGGGGGCACCTGAGCATCCCAGTTGTTTGAGCATCTGACTCTTGATTTTGGCTCAGGTCATGATTTCAGGGTCCTGGGATCAAGCCCCACGTCAGGTTCCGTGCTCAGCAGGGAGTCTGCTTGAGGATTCCCTCCCTCTCCCTCTCCCTGTGCCCCTCCCCCACTTGTGCACGTGCACGCATACCCTCTCTCAAATAAATAAATCTTTCAAAAATAAATATAAATAATAAAAACCCTCCATTGACCTGAGTTTCCCTCTAGCTACTATCCTGTCTTTCTTCTACTTTTTTAATCCACAGTTATCCAGCCAATAACATCTTTATTAGCTAAGTGTAGTAATCACAACAACCCTAGAGAGTAGAAAGTGTATGTATTATACAGACAAGGAATGAACTGAGGCCCAAAGTCAACACTAATAAGGTCAACTACTAAACCTTTTGGATTCTACATTCCCTCATAAGACTTGGCATTCACACTGTTCTAGCCTTCTCCTTTTTAATAAGCTCATGTTTTACTTAAAGCCCAAAAGTAGCAAAAGGCAACATAGTGTTTTCAAAGCAGGAGGTCAACAAATATACACTAAGGGCTTACTCTGCCAGATAAATAATTTACAGCCATGCTAAAGAAAAGGGAAATTTGGCTTCTTTAACTACAACCAAATAAACCCCCCAAAATCTAATTAACTTTTACCAAAAAATAAAAATAAAAAAGATTTTCTAAATTCCTAGACTTTGAGCAGAACATGTTACTCTGTTTGTTTAACGTCACTTCTCAAACCACTGAAAATAGGTTTGAACTCACTGAAACGGCTCTGGCAAATGTTCCCCAAAACCTCCAGATCCACAAACCCAAAGAACACCCTTCAGTCATACCCAACTGAAGTTTTCTGCTGATTTGACTGACATAATCTCTCTCTTCTTCTTGACAATTTTGACTCCCTTGGCTTCTGCATCACTCCACTCTCATGGGATCCTCACTCCTTTTGACTGTTTTTATTCATCTATCTTATCTGTAGTCATATTTTTTTTTTAAAGATTTTTTATTTATTTATTAGACAGAGATAGAGACAGCCAGTGAGAGAGGGAACACAAGCAGGGGAGTGAGAGAGGAAGAAGCAGGCTCATAGTGGAGGAGCCTGATGTGGGGCTTGATCCCATAACGCCGGGATCACGCCCTGAGCCGAAGGCAGACACTTAACCGCTGTGCCACCCAGGCGCCCCTATCTGTAGTCATATTGTACACCAAATTGAGGTGTAGTTTTATCTCCAACAAATACTTCTCCACTGAAGCAAGACTATTTACTGATGAATATAACCTATACTTTTCCACCCATTCTATGTTTGAATCTGTTCCTGTTGGTCCCTACACTCATTTCTACTTGTCCAAAACCCATCGATTATTCATGGTCCAATTCTTTAGTAAAGCTTTCACTCATCTCCTGATACTTTCGTAATCCTTCCCTCCTTTGTGCTCCCATAATTTGCATTGCAAGTACCCTATAGAATATTCATTCTGCATATTCTCATTCATCCTACAAGGTCAGGAGCTCTTTCCTCATCATGACTGCTGAGGTACCCAGTGCCTAAAACCATGCTTAGCTCATAGTAGGAGCTCATCAAATTTTAGCTATGAGTATTATTATTCATCATCTTTGCATTCTTCAGACCTCTAGCACAGTAATGTTTCTTAAATATTGTGAAATCAGTTTAGAGCTAATTAATTAATGCCCTAAGAATGAATGAAATCTCTTAGTAAGAAAGAAGAGCAGGTAGAGGGCTTACCTACAGTAGGTGGTAGAGCGGTAAAGTGCAAAGTAGGCTTGGGATTCTCTCCCTCTCTCTCTGCACCCCTCCAAATAAATGGATGAATATTTTTTTAACAAAGAGAGAGAAGAAGATGGTTAGGAACTGCAAAAGGAGAGAGTAGAAGAAACTTCTAGTAATCCACAGGCATGTCGTCTATTTTTTAAGTGTCTGAAATATAACATCTTCTTCTGCCAGTCACATGGGACAAGGGTAGATTTTTCAACATGTGGATCCTGTCTCTGACTCAGCCTGACAAACACCAAAGCCAAATGGAATGGTGGTGCATTATCAAGTTGTGTTAGCTAGATTTCTTTGAGCCTCCTTTTGCACAGGTAGAAGAGAACTAACTATAAGGACAAAGGGAAAAAATGATGAAAACTTGTTAGAGGTTGGTTTTTCCAAAATGTATTCAAGTAAATCTATCAAGAGAATTTACTATATAAAATAGCTAATTTTTTTTTACATCAAGAAAAAGAATTAATTAGTATCCTGTTTTTGAATCATTTTACAAGAATAACCTTCTGCCAAGTTTTCTGTGTTATGGCTTTTTGATGTGAGTAGCATTTCCTTTGAACTTTTGTCTTTTTTAGTACAGCCAATTCAACTGGCTTCTTTAAAGTGCTATTTTTGGACAAATACAAGGGAAAATTAATTATGGTGCCCAAGTGATAGTCTGGGTATACTATTTCATTATTTTCAGTTTAGTCTGGGAAATATGTAACCAGTTTTTCACCCAGAGAGTAAAAATGTTCCAATTTATTAGAAAGTTCTTGTTATTGGAAGCGTCAATGACAGAAGAATCATAATGGAAACCATCCCAGCTACTTCCATGGAGGCAATGCTGGCCAACGATTGTGCTAAACCGACAGGTTTGCATCAGCTAAGATGTTGCTTGAAAGGTCTGAAAGATGTCTCTCTCCAAGACAAAGTTCATGACACCACTAGTTCTAGACAAGACTCCTTAAAATGCAAAAATCCCTGAGAGGGGCAACTCCATCCCTAATACATGTCCACTAAAAATGTACTTCAAGAGTTCACTGGATACTTGGACTGGCAAGCAAAACAGCAAATTCGCAAATTTTGCAAAGAGCCAATGCTAACAATAAAGGTCATGCTGTTTTAATGTTGGCTCGACAAATACATGATTGTTTATAATGTCCAAAACCCTGGATATGGAGGTAGAGAGAATAAGAAAGATCAAAAACAAGTCTGAGAAAGAGAAAATTGACACGGAAAGCCTACGTGAACTCCCATCTCCCCCTTTTTCCCCAGGTCACTTCCAGGGTACATCTCCTACAGGCAGACTTGATCTCAGTGTATCTCCCCAATATTATAAGCCCTTTTTTCTTTGTGTCACTCTACTTCTTTTAACCGGTAGTTCCAGTCTCCCCAAGGCTAAGCTGCTACACAACTCCAAGGCACAACCCTCATAGGGTAGTGAATATGAAGTCCCCCAAAGTTGTGCAGGGCCAGCCTGTGACCATGTGGCACCCCTGCCTTCCACCTTGTTCCTCACTATCCAGATCACACCAAACTTCAAGGCTCGGGTCATACACTTCTACTGCCTGGATGTGAAAGGAACCTTCCTCAATTTCTCTAACCTAAAACATGGTTTTGGCCCTGCAGTTCACAGTAGGAGTCTACCTGAAAGAAATTCTCAATATGAAAAATAAATACAAAGGGCCTGGATCTTACCCTTGAACATCTCCAAGTGTAAATAATATAATGAGAGGGGCATTGAACTGAGATACAGGGAATTTGGATCTAGAGCAAATGTTAACTAAACTGCTATGTAACCTTGGGAAAGTCACATAATTTGTCAGAGTGTCAGTTTTACATTTGTAACATAAAGGAGGTGGATAAGACACCTCAAAGATGCTTGTCACCCCCGATATTTTATATAACCTTGAAACACTAGCTCCAGAGCAAGGGTATTTGAGTCACATACAGCCACCCCATAAAGGGAGGTAATCAATGGCCTTTCAAGGTCTGGGAGACAACTCACTAAATATTCACATGTGTCAAGCCGGTTGGCATACAGGTCTTACCTCTTGAGGCATATTCCTGCCTCTCTTCACAGCACCAGATCTTTACATAGATTTTTTTTCATCTCTAGTCTGGCAAACCTGGCACACAACTGCCACATTTTCATCAGCCCACTCTTATTTGCTAATGCCAACTGCCTCCCACGCTTAGCTACAGCACACACACCCTCTCACGTGAGAATGCTAATAAAGGGCAGGTTTCTGCTACAAGAACATAGATCTATTGCTCTAAATATGGGAACACTCTCATTTTAAACAAACTTAATATGACACAATCTGCATTTGTACGTATATACACTTACGTGGGTGCATATAAATAAATGAGTGGATGGATGATTTGCTTTGCAAATGAATTCACCATGAAATTTCTTAAAATACCAGGTCCTTCATTTCTCTTTTCCTTCACTGACTCCTCCACAAATATCTTACACTTTTTATTTATTTATTGCTACTCAGGAATTTATCTATTGTGTAAAGTAAGGTATCCAATATTTATAAAGTTTAACGGAGAGCAAAATGCATTTCTTTGGCACCTTCTGGCTAATTTCCTTAATGTTCTGGGTATGTGGCCTTATATTTTGCATGCCTCGGCTCTGAGACTGTATCTGGCAACACCATGAGTATAAAAGTCACATGAATCTTAAATACCTTCTAGAGTCCACCTTGATATAACAGCCTGCTGCAGATTAAAATCTGGAAGAGCCACAGGCCTCAGACAAGCCACCATGCTTGGAGAGAAGGGAGCTGATAGCATTGCTTTGTGAAAACTTCCATGACAACTGTTGTACCTTCCACACTCAGGTTAATATCTGTCAACCGAGGGCAGCTTAAAAAGTTAGACTAATATATTCTGCCTCCTTCACAATTAATGTTAATAGACAAAACATTAACCACCTTTTTGGGAGTGGTGAAGCTATTTCTAGTAGTGGTGGTACTCTGGAAAATTTCATCTTTTGCTGTGAAATGCAAATGTGATTTTTCTCAGCCCATAAATGGTAAGCTCAATCGTGTTTGCTTAAAATTTGAGTTTTGTATGTTTTCTATTTCTCTTTTCCCCAGGCGTTTCCTTATCTGTAGTCACACACAGATGAGAACAGGAACAGATCGGGCTAGCCCACCCTAGTTTAGGGTAGATTGCAAATAATATTTTTGATGCTAACAGCACCAAACAAAGGTTTCATCTCACACGATTGTTAGCTTTCCCCCGAGGCTCACGCAAGCTAAGTGCCTAACAAAAACAAAAAGGAAAACAGCAACTTCACTCTTAAATCATACTCTCCCCCCGCCAAAAAAGTTATTTTTCCCCCACTTTCAGAAACACAATTTTCCAGAGCTCAAAAACTCATAAGATTCCCAACCCCTCCTTGGACCCCTAAAAACATACACTTAAAGGAGGACCTGGTTCATGGAAGCTACAGAAGGGTGGTGAAAATGGCAGTGGAAAGAGCACTGGACTAAGACTCAGGAAGCCTAAGATGAGATCTAGAAAAACCCTTAACCCTTCTGGGCCTCAGTTTCCTCCTTATAAAATATAGATAACACCACCCACATTTTTGTTGATACCAAATGAGATAATAGACATGAAAATGCTTTGTGAAAATATTACATCTTTACAATGCAATGCTCTGCTTGTTTGTGTGCATCTCAACTCCTGTGATGATGCAGAAAATTGAAGCTGAAAGTTAAGAAAAACTGAAAAAAAGAGTAAGGCTGGTTAAACAAAGCTTTCTGTATCTTTCCCTCTCTTTGTCCCTCCCTCTATCTCTTTATCTCCCTTTGCCTTCTAGAAAAAGGCAAAAGTAACCATTGATCTGAACTCTGTGCTCTAATAAGCATGAGTTTTCTATGGTTTTCAACCACAGCCAATGGCTAAATTAGATAACCTCACTGATTACTAAGCACAAGAGCCTGGGTTAAATTATTACCAAAATCATATCATGAAGAAATTTTCTGCTTCTAGAGAAACCTGAAGTTGGATTCAGCATCTGTTCTTTATTCTTTCACTCGTTCAACAAATATTTATTTGGTACAAACTTGTAGCAGGGATTTAGAGATTAATAAGAAAAACATTGCCCCTTTCCCCCATGAAGTTCACAATCCCCTGAGGGAGACAGATTCACAGCTTCTCATTTTATAGCTAAGGAACTAGAGAAAAATAGTTGAGAAAATTTAATCCTACCTGCAACTCTCCTTCCATTATACTGAGTAGCTGTATAAGGTCTTCTTTAGATAACTCCAAGGATTTCTTATTTTTTCGTTCACTTTCTCCAGATGGTTTTAGGTGTCGTTTGACAGTTCCTGAGGCCATGACATCATCCTCCTTTCTATTTGATTTGTTCTTCTTTTTTGCATCTTCTGAGAGACTTTTATCATCAGCATTGCTAATGATAGAGGACTTGGGGCAGGAGATATGCCCATTGGATGAACTTTCACCACCCTGGTTTCGGGATCTCATTCCCACCTACAATACATGAGAAGAGATAAGATGTTGTTACTACCACTGAAATTATTTGTCTCACTACTTAGAAACTTTAGCAGCTTCACAACATCACCAATAAAGAAATACCAAAAGATTAGTCCCAGTTAGCTTCCTTATAACTTTAATGAAAGTCATTAAAATCTGCAGGAAAACGCTTTGATGGTCTTCAGGAAAAAGTGAAAATGTGCTTCTAACCTGATAAACATCTCAAACCAAATGATTAAGGTCAACACCAAGAGTTCTAAGTCATGGCGATGGTATGTATCTTTGACAGGATGGGAAAAAAACAGTACTTTAGCTTTGTGGCCTCCCTCCCCCAAACATTACCCGTCTAATAATGAGAAAAAACATCAGACAGACCCCAGTTGAAAGACAGTCTACTAAATTGCTGACCAGTAATCTTTAAAGCTATCAAGGTCATCAAAAACATAGAAAATCTGAAAAACCGTCACAGACAAGAGAAACCTAAGGACACATGACAACTAAATGCAATATGGCATCTTAGGTGGGATTCTGGAACAGAAAAAAGACACTATAAAGAAAAACTGAGGAAATATGAATAAAGCATGGACTTTAGTCAATAATAACGTATCAATATTGGTTGATAAATTATAACAAACATACCATACTAATATAAGATGTTAACTATAGAGTAAACTGGGTGTGGTATATACTGGAACCCTCGGTATTATGTTTGCAATAATTCTATGAATCAAAAGCCATTGTAATATAAAAAAAATATTTATTTATTTATTTATTTATTTATTTATTTTAAAGATTTTATTTATTTATTCGACAGAGATAGAGACAGCCAGCGAGAGAGGGAACACAAGCAGGGGGAGTGGGAGAGGAAGAAGCAGGCTCACAGCAGAAGAGCCTGACGTGGGGCTCGATCCCGCAACGCCAGGATCACGCCCTGAGCCGAAGGCAGACGCCCAACCGCTGTGCCACCCAGGCGCCCCTAAAAAATTTATTTTTAAAAAAGTGATTCTAAATCTCATGTCTATCAGAAAATTCAAACATCTGGGGAACCTGGGTGGCTCAGTTGGTTAAGCAACTGACTCTTGGTTTTGACTCAGATCATGAACTCAGGGTCATGAGGTTGAGCCTTGTGTTGTGCTCCATGCTCAACAGGGAGTCTACTTGAGATTCTCTCCCTCTGCCTCTGCCCTTACCCTCACTTCTGTACTCTCTCTCTCTCTTAAATAAATAAATAAATAAATAAATAAATAAATAAATAAATAAATAAAATCTTAAAAAAGAAAAGAAAATTCAAACATCAAACCCTGCCAGGAACCAGTTTGAAGTCACAATGTACAGAAAAATCCACATAGGGTGGAGGAGGCTTCGAATGGAGAGAGGAAAAGGGAAACTCAAAGGGAAGAGGGTGGTGTTGTTTTTAGTGATGTTGGATTTTGTTTTTCCATAACCTCTTTTTCAAAATCGTGGGGGGGGGGAGGTTGTTTTGTTTTGTTTTATGTCAGTCATTTACAGTAATAAGAATAAGAGCACAAAGAATTGGGGAAAACAGATCAATTTCAAAATCAAAAATTTTTTAAATATTTTGAGGTAAAATAAAGAAAAAAAGACAAAGCAGCAGCTAACTTATCCCGTAGGGAGCGCATTTGTGTCTTTCCATCATGAATGCTTTACAGATTCTCTGTCAGTCTCTGAGCAGAAGAACCTGACCAACAGGTATGTTACAAACAAACAAACCGAACTCAAAGCCTAGGACTCAGAGTGCGAAAAAGAGAGCTCTAATATCCTGGGGGCTGTACTACAAAATGTGCCTAAACTCTTAAATATAGTAGCTTAGCACATGGGCTTATTTAAAACTCACAGTATAAATAGTCCTTCCCCTGAACAACTAAGCAGCAAGATTTTCATTACTCATTCCAGATAAAATACAGAGACTCGTTTTCTGAAAGTAAATTTCCTTTATGAACCCGACCATACTTAAGAAACCAAGGAAAGCTTTTCAAAACACTAGGTTTATAATAGAAAAATAAATACAGTGTGATGTTTCCTTTCAGATAGTGCATATTCAATTCTTTCAACAAATCTTTAAATCTACACCCATGCTCCTTTTTTGAACTCAACTCTTATAATGAAATAGACCCTTTTGTGTGTGTGTGAACTTTCTTCAGCACCCTAATTTTGAACAATATAAACTGAAGAAGTGGTCCTTAACACTGGCACACCTTTTTCTGGTTCACTCAGTGATTAGTTCTTGAAATTTTAGAACATCTTTTGTGCTTCCTTGGTGAAGAAAGAGTAAATGTGTCTTTTAATGGAAGCCAGAGCACTTCAGAGCAGACCTACTATACTTTATCACAGTTTGTTTGTGGGCAGAGAGGGCTGACTTAAGACCCCAGTCCAACAACAACAACAACAACAACAACAACAACAACAACAACAACAAAAAGATGATGAATAGAAAGTTTTGAAGGGGAGTAAAATATGCTTTTTTGGCATATTGATTATTTAAGAAATAGTAGACACAGATGAAGTTCTGAAAACTGAATAGAAATTACCCTTTGTTATGAAATATTAAATTTATATGGGAAATCTCCATTTGTAAGGGTGTCTCACTCTCTGTATCGAGAAGAAAAGAATGACTAACTTTCTAGAAACTCTTCTCAGCGGAGAAGATAAGGACTTAAATCTGCACAACACTTTACTCTTATTTACTGTGCTTTTCCTGGTAACCTCCCAGAACCGACTCCCTACCCCCAACATCTTTTGTCTTTAGCTGAAGATGATATTATGGTAATGGCTTGAGCCATTTCTGAGAATTCCTCTCTCGTGTATAGAGGAGGTATACATGTTATTAAAATTCTGTTTGTTTTTGTCTTTTTGTTACAGAGATGTCTCAGCCAAGAACCTAGAAAAGTATAGAGAAAACTTTTTCCTCCCCAAAAATTTCAAATTTAACTCTTGAATTTTACACATCATAATAAGATACATGGGCTTCCCAAACTGAACTGTGACTCCCTACAACTCCATGCCACATGTGAATTCTTTTTATCTGAAATAATTTTCTCTATAAGATCTTAAGGCTCTTTGGGATGGTGCATCAAATATTGATTTGATAACTTCAATTTAGATCATGCATTAATAAAAATTTCAGACAATAGTAAGATGGTAATGTTTTAAACTTAGTCATACACGGCCTTAATCATATACATTTGTATTTGGCTGTAGCATGTGTTTGTGTCCTATTTCCCTTGATTTTTTGTATCTTTTATAGGACCTACAGCATTTGTGTATTCCTAAATTAGGAAAATGCCTATCTATGTTATATGCATTTACTCAACTGTATTTAAAAACATACAGAAAGTGACATTTACTTAGTGCAACTCTTTTTATAGTTAGTACTTTATAAAAGTTTCAGTCTGATTCATTTTTAGGTAAATTTTATTGTAGTATTGATAACTTTAATGGAATTAATGGAATTATATATATTTAGATTAATTATAGAATTAATTACTTTCACAGAAAAAAACACATTTTAATTTATCTAATTATTTTATATCACTAATCAGTTCAAAACCTTGAGTTCCCTATTCTCTTTCATGTTATCTCACTTTGACTGATGAAAACATCTCACGTGCTAGACCATGATGTTAATTCTGTCTTAGCAAATATTTTTCCTCTGTGACACTGAAATTTCATATTAATTGCTTTTTCTTTGACATGTGCACATGGATTTTAGTACTTTCTTGGTGATCCAAATAGGGTCTACTATCTTTATCTCCACAGCAAAGTCAATAGTCAGCACTTTTTCTATTTCAGCAATGTAAAAGTACTCAGAGATCACAAACCAGACAAGAAATATTTTAGGAAGGAAGTAGACACCATATACGAAAGTGAAAGACATAATTCTCAATAGTGTAATCACGTGTGCCATCAATAATGTCCACTTTATTTATTTATTTATTTATTTATTTATTTATTTATTTTTAAAGTTTATTTTTTTTAATGATCTCTATACCCAACATGGGGCTCAAATTTTCAGCCCCAAGATCAATAGTCACATACTCCTCTGACTGAGCCAGCCAGGCACCCCAATAATGTCCACTCTAAACTACTTTATTTTGAAGGAAGAAAATATCAAGACAATAATGACTTCCATGTATCACATTTAATGACAGCCATACTCTTCCTTATTCTAATAGTTCTCAACAGTTTTTTTTCTTTTTATTTAAATTCAATTTAACTAACATATATTGTATTATTATTAGTTTCAGAGGTACAATTTAGTGATTCATCAGTTGCATACAACACCCAGTGCTCATTCCATCAAGTGCCCTCCTTAAGGCTCATCACCCAATTATTCCATCCCTTCACCCATCTTCCCTCCAGCAACCCTCCGTTTGTTTCCTATAGTTAAGAGTCTCTTATGATTTTCCTCCCTCTCTGATTTCATCTTATTTTATTTTTCCTGCCCCTCTCCTATGTTCATTTGTTTTGTTTCTTAAATTCCACATATGAGTGAAATCATACGTATTTGTCTTTCTCTGACTGACTTATTACACTTAGATATATATATATATATATACCACATCTTCTTTATCCATTCATCTGTCGATGGACTTCTGGACTCTTTCCACATTTTGGCTATTGTGGACATTACTGCTATAAACATTGGGGTGTCTGTGCCCTTTTGAATCACTATGTTTGTATCCTTTGGATAAATACCTAGTAGTGCAATTGCTGGGTCATAAGATAGTTTTATTTTTAACTTTCTGAGGAACCTCCATACTGCTTTCCAGAGTGGCTACATCACATACTGTTTCTTAAGTGTTACACAGTGTGCTAAGCATTTTACATATAGCATCTCATTTAAATTAATATTCACATCAATCCTATGAGGTAGGTGCTATTATTCTCAGTTTTACAAATATGGCCACTGAGGTTGAAAGACATTAAATATATTTTTTCTGGATCACATAACTTCTCCTAGTGAATAGAAGAGCTAGTTTTTGAACCCAGGTCTGATTTAAAATATCTACTCACTATATGGCTTTCCTCTAAGTTCTTAAACACATGCAAATTGGAAGGGGTGGGGAAATACCTTGTAAATCAGATGATTCAGAAATATTTACAAATGTTTACTAAGGTAATGTTTTCACTTCATACTACAGAGTTGGAGAAATCCATTCATCTTCCTCCACAGACACTCATGCAAAACTCACACAGCAATTAAAATTAGGTTGCTAAGTAAATTACTTTTGCCAAAATAATTAACCTGCTGCAGAGCTTGTAAAATGATGAATCATTTTTAAATCATCCCAAGAAGCAACCTGGCTAAATATTAAGGATACAGGTTATGAAAACAGGATGTGAAGTCTGAACAGGGACCATCTGTGTTAAAAGTCCCGGAGTTGAACAATAGTAAACATTTAATCAGAGTTGACCAAATCCTGTCCATTGTGTTTACAGGAGTATCAGGCAGGTAACAGAAAAGGCATCCGGTACTCTGTAGGCTTCTTAATAGTTGATTGCACAGCTACAGGGTTGGGACACTTAGATAACAAAATTTCTGAAAGAAGCCAAAAATACCTTTGCCCTACCCCAGCATATACCCTTTGAAGAAAGTTCTCTTCAAGAAAAAGGTATAAATAAACTGAAAATTCACATCAGATTTGTAACCATCCCACCCCTTTTTTTGAATCATTGTTATTTGGGTCACAAATTCCTCTTTTTAATTAGCAAATAATCCTAATATAGTTGAACAAATACACTTACTTTTCCATTCATAGTAATTAGTCAGCAATAGTTTCCATGGAATTTGCTGACTAGGGTGTGAAGAAAAGAAATACCAAATGTTATTCCAAACCTCCCTCTTTTATCTATGGCCATCCCTCCTCGTCGGGCTCTCCCCCCACCCCCGCATATATTGGGCAATCACCAGGGCATACCGTCAGATGAATAATATCCTAGGAATCAGAAAATGTTTATAAAGACTTTGAGCCATTTTTGCTGAACCAACAAGTACATCTAGAGCATTTGAATAAGGAAAAGGACAAAGAAACAAGTCTACAGCAATGAAATATCCACGCTAGTGCCCACCTTCATTAGCTCCTGCAAATCTTGACCTTGAATTTCCCCCTTCCTTTTCTCACTCTTGCTCTCGCCTCCTTTCAGATTTATCTTTTCATGTTATGATTTAATGTTGACCACAAGACTCCTCATCCCTACCACCAACAGAAACGTTTTCTGCATAAATTAAGCTTTGGAATATTTCCTATGCTTCTCAAGTATCCAGCCTCTGTTTCTGGTTTTATTTTATCTATATACTTTTCCAAGAACCCACCTAGGGCAGGGGTGAGATATCACAATAATTTTATTCATATAATTTCTATTTTTAAATGACTTTATAGAATTATAAGGAAAATTATAGTACATAGTGAAAAGGAGAGCACATAATTACAGAAAAGCCTACTTTTTACAGTGTGGCCTGGCAGAAGGCCTGCTGCAAGGGAGGCTTCCAGAACATTAGCATGGAGCTGTCCTGGTTCTTTCTGTTGGACTTAAATGACAATACACAAAGCACCCAAAACTAAACGCAAAAGAAAACATCTGTTCTAGTTTTATGTGAATTTCAAAACATAAAAGAATCAAATAGTTTATTCTCTATTGATGCCAGATTATTCCCTCTGCATATCTTATTTACTTGGTGAAGTCTAATTATAAAGAGCCTAACTCATAAAATGTTCAAACATTTCTCATGAGATTATTATTCATTCTAATGGCACGGACTGCTCAGCAGCGTTCCTAGGTTTACTCTTACATTTTCTTTACAATTTTCTTTCACTTTCTTCATCCTATTTATGAAACAAGCCATGTTAAATGATTTTTCACTGCTCATTATCCACATTCATAAAATCTTCAAAATAACATTCTACTAGGACAGATATATCCAGACCAAATGAAAATTCTTCTAAATAATTCCACAAAATGTTAGAATTCAAGAAAGGGGATTCTCTTGGAGTCATTGCAGTGATGTTGTAATCAAAAGTTTAAGGAAAATATTATAACTGTGGCAAAATAGAAAAATATTATTCTACCCTAGCCCAAAACCATGGTGAAATATTTTATAAAGTTCTGTTTAATATTCTTCAAGGAAGATAAAAGCAGACCTGGCAAAAGTTTCCAGAAAAAAAAAAAAAATGAAGTAATAGATGAGGGAACTGCCATGAAATAAGAAATCTTTTAAAATAGGATACCTGAGTCTAAATGAATGTACAATTTGAAGGTTTTAAAACTTTGAATGTAAAATAGGGTGACCTCCCTTATCAACTGTCAGTTCACCTCTTTATACTCATTTCTAGCATTTATAACAGGTTTTGGGGTTTGTTATTGTTCTTTTTACTTCCTTCACAGAAATAAGGCTACTGTCAATTGTATAAAAGAGAAAAGCATTTAACTACCTAGAAATATACTGTTTTATAAAGAAGCGATGACATAATGACATAACATTTCTTCTGGCATTTTCAGCTTTAATGACTCATTCTTAAACCTCAAATACATTTAAAATATTTTTATATTTATAATATTTTATTATTGTAATTCTGATGTCACTATTCTACTAGACATAGTATATATTACATAATCACTGATTACAAAGAAAGAGTAAGGCCTGAGATTTAAGTGATTAAGACAACTCTTTAGCTTTCTGGTTAATTTTACTTATATTCTTTCTACTTGGGCACTACAGTTCTTTCAGATATTCTAACAGTACCTGTGGCCTCTAAAAAATGTTATCATTTAGTTTAATCAAAATTGCTAAACATTGGTTATATCATGTGACAAAGAGAACATCTCAAGAAAATTACCAGACTCCTGCTTAGCTGGAAACAGAATTCCTTCCTGTTATCTCATCGCTCCTGAAAATGTCCAGCCCCCGAATTGTAGAAGAATCAGTCATTTACCTTCCCCAACAACCATCTATCTGTAGCCAGAATGACAAATACCTTAGACTCTATCTCAGCAGTCTATATTTGATCAATTATTCTTAGATATTACCTCTATTCACAGTAATAATAGCTGACATTTACTGAAGAGCCCATTATGCTCTCAGCATTGGGGTAAGTATCTGACATATATAGTATCATTTCATGGAATCCTGATACCAATCCATAAAGCAGGTACTATAATCCTTCCTCTTATAAAGATAAGGAAAATGAGGTTTAGAGACATTTAGACATTGGCCCAAAATAATATGGCCGGTGCCTGGGAAAGCCTGAGCTAGAACACAAGCCTGTTCGGATTCTCCATGTGCAAGGAGAAATCTGAATGGAAGCTTTCCCCACCATATCAGAACTACAGCAACACAAATGAATTCATAGCTACCCTTATATGGGACTGAAATAAGTTTAGGCTCAGAGGATAGCATCCACCAAATAGTCTCAAACAATAATAATTAATTCAGAATCCTACTGTTCCAACAGATATTTTTCTCTAATTTCTGCTTGTGTGATACCTTCCTCTAAGATCACACTCTCTTCCCCTATTGCTCCTTCTATGCTGCCTTTCTACTTCTCTGTGCTTGAGGTTTACAACAAAGCTGAAGAGGAACTTTGTCCTTGCAGTGTTGACTTCTTTTTTGAATTGAAAAAGTAACTAAGACTCCAGAAACATGGCAATTGTTATATGACTGGATATGAATTGAAAAGATTTTTTAAATTAGGCAAATTAAGAAAAATTCTAGTTTGCCCAGTAGCTAACTGCTTTGGTAAGCCAACTGTACAAATTTTCTGTTAGAAAAAAAATGTCTTTCTTGGGGCACCGGGGTGGCTCAGTCGTTAGGCGTCTGCCTTCGGCTCAGGGCGTGATCCTGGTGTTCCGGGATCGAGCCCCACATCAGGCTCCTCCGCTGGAAGCCAGCTTCTTTCTCTCCCACTCCCCCTGCTTGTGTTCCCTCTCTCGCTGGCTAGCTCTATCTCTGTCAAATAAATGAATAAAATCTTTTAAAAAAATGTCTTTCTGCAGCAAATATTCTTAAATAATATTATTGCATTATCAAGAAATGTGAGGCAAATCACAAGTGTTGGTCAGTGTTGACAAGATGGGTTAACGAGAAGAAAGCCATGCTGTGGTTTGGATATCACTGCTTCATGCTACCAAGGGAGTAGATGAACTACTGCATGGATCACCCCATCTGTGTGCCACCGATGACCTCATGTGTTCTAACTGCCTACGCATACGTCAATTGTATTCGGGTGGCCTTTAAATGCCTTTTCTTTTCAAACTCAAGACCATTTCTTAACATAAAAAAGCAAAACTTAAAGTCAGTTATAATGGAGGGAGTCACGGGTTGTGTCTGTTTTTAACTCTTCCTGACTTCTGTCTTTTCTAATTATCCCTGAACACCCCTTGTCTTGCGTTAGATCAGAGCATAGGAAGCCTAAATTGAAAACAGAGCACAGCTACTTTATAAAACAAGCAAGGAAAAAAGCAAAAATTCTATGAATGCAACAGAAATCATGTGATTGTCATGGATGTTTATCTGATGTTTAAAGACTCTTAGCAGTCTGATACTGTGTGAAGAGGCTGTGAATTCTATATCAATCAACCAATCTTCATAAACTTCGTTGCTATGTGAATGCAAAGCCTGGCAAAGAGAGTAAATAGAATTTTGTGATTAGCTAATTCGAATGCATCAGGAATTTAAGTTACCTAAAATGTCCTGCTACCCTAATACAGAAGTTTCAAACACAGTGTGTGGGCAGGAAGTACGTAAGAAAATGAGTCACCACCTTTTGGAATATTTTTTTCAAACACATAGTGGCCCCAAACCGCTTCTTTTTTCTCCGCCCTCCAGCCACACTACCTCAGCATACCCCCAACCCTACAGTGGACCTTAAGGTGTCCCGTGACCTCATACATCCTTAGCATTAGTTTACTTAAGTTGCTGACTCCTCCTGGAGATGTTTGCCATTAAACCTAAGGACTCAAGAAAGCCATGTCCCCACTGTTAACCCCACATTCACTTATTCTGTAACCGTGGACAAATTACTTAACCGTTCCAACTGGTAGCTTTCCCATCCGTACAATGAGGATAATAATGCCTGTTCCACCCTTGCATATATGTGAAATCATAATGCCTGCTCTACTCGATATGTGTGTGAAAATACTTACTAGCAGTAGTAAGGCAGGAAGCATTCATCTGCAGTAGATTAACTATTGAGGTCATCAAACACCTCTCAACACCCCCATATAGGTGCCACCAGAGACAGACACTTCACTTTCAACTGTGATCGTCTAACACAGGAGTCAACAACTTTTAATGTAAAGAAGTAAATATTAAATACTTGGGGTTCTGCAGATCATGTGGTCTCTGCTGCATCTACTCAATTCTGCTGCAGCCACAGACAATACATCAACAGATGGGTGTGGCCAGATTCGACCCCTAGCCCCTAGCTTGCCAACCCTGATTTAGACAGTGTGACAATTATAATTAGTAGGTGCATTTAAACTGGGAGAAACGGAAATGGTTTCTGCCATTTCCCACTCCCTCCCCCCGTTTACAGTAATGAGAAAAATGGCTAAAAATAAGAGCTAAGAAAAAATGAGAGAAATATAATGTAGTAGCTATGCCATCTGCCCACCTATCCTCTTCTCTTCCAGATAATTTGAAGGAGGGCATGAATATAAAAAGGTTCCTTCACAAAGCTTGAAGAATCTCAGGTGGAAGAACCTGATGTGCTACACTTTGAAAGTAGGATTCCCAGTGGCGTTAGTCATGCCATGGGATTTGCAGGCAGATGATAGAGACTTAGCAGCACGTGTCTGTGCAAAGGGGCTGATGGAGACTGATGCCCACTTCGTATAAGATACACAATGGGCTGAGTGCCTAGCAAGGGTGGAAGGTATCTCGGAGTGACAGCTGGCATGCCACTAGAAGGCAGAGGGCTTCAAAGCATGCCACCCAAAGTGAGGATGAAACAGAAGGTGCGGCTCCTCTTCAGGGAATCTGCAGCACCTGTGAGAATATGGTAGGCTTCTAGGACAGTGGGGGAGACGGCACATGCCCAGAAAGAGCATAGCCACTACTTTCACCTGCAGCCAGGCTGGGAGATGACAAGAGGACATATAGGTAAAATGGCTTTATAGGCATGTGACCCATATAGTTGCACAGAGCCCTGCCTTTGGTTTAATGCTCTGCTATTGCTATCTTGAAACCCTTCATTATTTTTTGAACTAGAGGCCCCACATTTCCCTTATGCACCGGGCCCCCTAAATGATGTGGCCTGTCCTGACTGCAGCAGGGCAGTCAGTCTGAGCCAGATACTGGAGTTGCACCCACTGTTACTTGCACTAAGCTAGTCATGTTAGCCAACTTCCATACCTGCCCCCCACAGATGAAGCACCGTGTTTGTGTGATACCCCTGAAATATGGAGGAAGAAAGCTTGAGAGGAGGGAAAGTCTGAAATGGAATTCTGGTTTGTTCTAGGACTGAGCTATGTATATTGACTAAACTGAATAAAAGAAGAGAAAAAAAATCAGCAGGTAAACTTGAATTTACCAGGAAGTATCCAGGTTAAGCTCTCCACCTCAGACGGGTATTGGAGGTAAGAAGTATAAGAGAGGTATCTAAAGAATAAAGTTGAATTCAGTCACAAAGAAATAAAGTATTAGAATTATGTCCTTGGGTTTTATGGGGTGTCTTAACTATGAAACATAACACTGGGTATAGTTTATAAACCATAAGTGCTATAGGACCTTCAGGCAATATATGTAAAGAAGTTTTCCTTTAAATCACATCACTATTACTCCTGCTTTTGCTTTGAAAACGAAGAGCAAGAAATAAGACTCATATGTAGAGACTGGAAGCAACCAGAGCTCAAGGATTTTCCAACAATGAGATTTTTGTGCAGAACCTCTGAGAGGAAGTCGGTGAGAAGCTTTTGGAAAGAGGGAATGATACAGAGGTCCTCTGGCCCAAAGATATCCATTGCTTTCTCTGCCCCTCCTGTACTCAGTCTTTTAGGCACATTGCCTGACTTCCCATCCATATTCCTCACCTATGCCTTTCACTGAAATTATAAAAATAAGATCCCAGTGATTTCTTTCTGCTGCATGAGAGGCCTTCCCAGCCCAGATTTGCCTGAAGTGTTTCCCAGTCCAAACATGACCTCTCACCCACTTATTGAACTCTCACTCTTCCAGAATCTCAGGATAGAGTTAAGAAATAGACCTCTCTAAATGTAAATCACATAGTTAGGTCACTACCCTAACTCTATATTCCTTAGTCTTTATGAACCCTAGTGAATCTTTGACTGAAATTAAAACAGAAGTAGCCATTTTTAAGAGGCTAAAAGTAGGGCAAAGACAATATTTCTTTAAGTCAAACCACAAGGGGTGCCTGGGTGGCTAAGTTGGTTAAGCATCTGCCTATGGCTCAGGTCATGATCCCAGGGTCCTGGGATCAAGCCCCACATCGGGCTTCTTGCTTAGTGGGGAGTCCGCTTCTCCTTCTCCCCCTGCTTGTGCTCTCTCTCAAATAAATAAATAAAATCTTTTAAAAATCAGTCAAGCAAGCAAGCAATCATACCACTAGGCTGTTTAATGTAAAATAAGCCATGGCAGAGGGAGGCCAAGAAGACATCTGGGAACATAGTTTGTCCTCCTCTTCCGTCCTGAATGTGCTTAATTTCTAAGTCCCTTTCCCTCCCTTACTAAGTACCAATATTCTTTTTTTTTTAAGATTTTATTTATTTATTTGACAGAGAGGAAACAGCCAGCGAGAGAGGGAACACAAGCAGGGGGAGTGGAAGAGGAAGAAGCAGGCTCCCATCGGAGAAGCCTGATGCGGGGCTCAATCCCAGAATGCCGGGATCACACCCTGAGCCGAAGGCAGATGCTTAACGACTGAGCCACCCAGGTACCCCTAAGTACCAATATTCTTTTATGTGTTAGTCCAATATCCCTTTTTTTGGAGAGCCAAGCTGAACCCAGAGTTCACATAGCAGACGTAGCTTGGCTCCTAAAACTTGGGTTGGGGATGAGGAAGCCAGAAGACCAAGGTCATACAGCCTGCCAGAGCTCTAGGACCAACTGCAGGTAGGGAAGCTCCCTCTGAAAGCCTAAGGCAGTGTTTCCCAAACTTCAGAGTGCTTCAGAATCACCCAGAGTGCTTATTCACACTCGGATTGTTGGTTCCCACCCCAGACTTCCAAACCTATGGGTCTAGGGAAAGGCCTGAGAGTTTGCATTTCTAACAAATTCCCAGGAGATGATAATGATGTTGGTCCCAAACTATACATTGAGAACCAACGTTCTAGGACAAGATAAGGCTAAGATAGGTCTGGAAAATGGCAATGAGGCCTCAAAATATCTACCTATTTCAACTAGAAACTCTCTGCTCTTCTCATAACTAAACTAGAAATACTTGACCTGACTGGAAAAAATATATATTATTTGTAACTATTTACATTACTGATTACATGCTTAATTACCATTCATCCTCCAACAGGGTCCCTGTTTGAGGGTTTAGATTTGTAGGTTAAAAAATGATGTCCTACAGGCCAAAATCTCTTTGCAAATATGGATTGAAAGGAGCAATTAATTAGACATTTTTTTACTATGTATTGTTTATTATTTATTTGCAAATTTTCATTTCTTTTCTTTAAAGTTTTTATCTAAATTTCAGTTAGCTAATCCATAGTGTAATATTACTTTCATGCGTACAATACAGTGACTCAACACTTCCATATAACACCCAGTGCTCATCATAGCAAGTGCAGTCCTTAATCCCCATCCCCTATATCACCCATCCTCCCACCCACCTCCCCTCTGGTAACCATCAGTTTGTTCTCTATTGTTAAGAGTCTGTTTATTGGTTTGCCTCTCTCTTTTTCCTTTTGCTCATTTGCTTTGTTTCTTAAATTCCACAAATGAGTGAAATCATGTGGTATTTGCCTTTCTCTGATTTCACTTAGAAAAATACTCTCTAGCTCCTTCCACATCATTGCTATGCACCCCGATGTTTACTGCAGCATTATCTACAATAGCCAAATTATGGAAATAGTCCAAATGTCCACTGACTGATGAATGGATAAAGAGGTGTAGTGTATATATATATTATGGAATATTACTCAGCCATCAAAAAGAATTAGACTTTTTTTTTGGTAAGAATATTTCACGAAATAATCTAGATACACAGATTTTATTGAAGAAAATCAGAATATCTGGTACAACTGAGCCCATCTTCCCACATATCTACATTTAGTTGGAGCTGAATCATTGCTGACTCATTTAGTTGGAGGACTTACTTGCTAGCTCCCCACCAGTCCTTACCACTCTGCGTTACCTCTTGAACACTAAGACCCAGGAGTCGATTGCCATATATTTATTACTACGTTTGCACTATGTTTTTCTTCTAGTACAGAAATTCTTCTCTGTCCCTAAGGATAAAAACAAAAGCTACATCAAGAGAGTTTTCTGTTTTGAGGAAAAAAGGAGAGAATATTTAGTAATGACTACTCCTATGGGCTTAATATGCAAACACTCTGCCAGTTTTATTTGTTTATTATCTGCCTGTCTTCTGAAACCGTTTGAGTTTGGGTCCAATCTGGACAAGCCTGGGTCTAGGGTGAGGCCTGAGAGTTTGTATTTCTAACAAGTTCCCAGGAGATGATAATGATGTTGGTTGGCAGGGAGAAATGCATGGGGGAGGGAGTAGAGGCTAGAGGCAGACTCTGGGTGCGGGATGGCCAAAGAAACCTCCTGCAAAGAAGCTGTCCAAAAGGAAGAAGCTGTAGTCTATCACAAGCTTGATCCAAGGACAATGTCACTTTGTAACAGGAGAGGAAATATTGTGCGTAGCAGGGAACGTGCTCCTGGGGATGCCTCCACAGACGCACAGTCAAGCTAAGGCTGACAGGGGGCTACAATGAAGGCATAAATGGGAAAGAGAGGTACACCAGCAGAGGCTCTGTATGGAGCTCGGACCTGGCTTTCAGCAGTGGCCATGCAGGAAACACAGAGAGAATTGGGGGAACTTCTGCATGGTCACTGTTAGAACCAGCAGCAGTAGCAGAGGCACCAATAGATCTTCAAGCCAGCTCAGGGGCAGGGCAGCATTGGAGGGCCAGTAGACACCCTCTGGGGACAACTTCTTAAACTAACCTGAGGAAGGTGGAGAGAAGGTTCTATATTAATTTACGTAGAAACTAAGACAAGGAAATACTTCACTGATCTCTTACTGTTAAATCCTTGGTTTTCTCAGCTGGAGAACTATGGGTTATATTTCATTCCACAGACTTTTTTGTGTACCATCATACCAAATAACAAGCACCTAAGAACCATTCTAGGTGCAAGGACACACAAAAATATAAAACAAGTTCCTTCCCTCAAGAATGTCATAGTCCAAGATATTGGTTCCGAAATTTTTTTGACAGTTCAAGGCATTATTTGAAAATGTAATTACTTATCCTGAACATTTGTATATTTATTTATGAAGTATAAGTGTTATGCTAATCTCTTAATGTATTAGGCATATTATAATTATATCCAAAAATAGATAAAAACTAAATATTAATAAACATCATAAATAAATACAATGGAAGCTCATAGCCTAATGACTTCTCATGTGAAAAACTGCCTACAAAATAGATATTTAAACAGATTTTTAAAATAAAAGGCATCTCGACGAATGCTTTAATAGCAATCTTGGATGTGAAACATAACAAGATCTGATCCTGAATAAAATCATAAAAAAAAAACTGGAAGTGTGCAAAGACACACTTGTTTTATATTTTTGTGTGTCCTTGCACCCAAAATGGTTCTTAGGTGCTCGTTATTTGGTATAGTGGTGCACAAAAAAGTCTGTGGAATGAAATATAACCCATAGTTCTCCAGCTGAGAAAACCGAGGATTTAATAGTAAGAGATCAGTGAGGTATTTCCTTATCTTAGTTTCTACGTAAATTAATATAGGCTGTTGATTAGGACAGAGGGGCAAGCTTTGAGGACTGAGCATTTCTCAGATTGCTGTACTCCCCTGGAGTCTGGGGGATGAGTAAGCTCTTTCCAGGCTAAAGGAAGAGTATAAATAAAAGTGCATTGCTGTTCGGTGGCCTGATGTGGACTTAGAAGAAGTTCAAAATGGAGGACAAGTGCAGCAAAATACTAATTACGTGTGTAACAGAACATAATGGATTAACCCAGGCAAGTGGCATCTTATAATAAGACTGCACTCTGTGTTTGCACGTTCAGCCTTCGGTTTGCCCCTCATATGGTACTGTTATTCTTCCACATCAGAAAAAAAAAGAAAAAGGAACCTTGGTGGTTGCTATGGTAACTAAATAGTGGGAGCAAGGGCAGAGGAAGGCCAAGGAATGTTCTATAGTTACACACCAAGAAAGTACAAAACACAGGTTATTTTTAATTTTTGGCTATGTTCCTATAATTTTAATGTCTAAAAATTAAGATGTACGTAAATAGTAAAGTCTGTTTCTCATGCAGCCATGAGAAAAAATACTTTCTCAGTAATTCAATACTACCTCCTTATTTTGTTGACGTTTCATTTTCATCAGCTGTCATTCAAGCCAACCAAAATGCCCAAAGTGAGCATTTTCCAAATTTATAACCAGGGAGGGTGTCCTTTACCCTTCTTCCCCTTGTTTTCTGTGCTCCTCTGTTCTTAGTAGACAAGCATGACTCACCATCCACAGAACACAAATTGAGAATTGCTTTTCTAGGAGTGGTGGTGATGTGTTTGCTTTCTGTCATCAGTATTCTCTCATCTAATGACACTTGTGGCCAAAGACAAAGTTTTGCCAGGCAGCTGACGAACCAGAGTAGGGAGGTGGCATAGCTTGTGAACCAGAGAGTTTTCCTCTAGACCAGCCATAGCCAGCTGTTCTAGGCAGAGAATGTGCCTGCATTATCGGACTCATGGGCCAACTAAGGTAATGAGCCTGAACATCCCTCTGTTCTCTTTATACCTCTGCTCTAAGAAAATGTACCCAGTGACTTTGGGGAGCATAAGAAGAAATATAAAACAGAAAAGCCAAAAAAATCAAAACTTCAGAAGAGAACTACTTTCTAAAAATCTCTCACAATACTCTATGTAAAAGATATTGACATATATAAATTGTGTGAAAACAGAGTTTCTCTTCCAAGAATTGTAAATAGCTGAATTTTGCTTGAACCAAAGTCCTAGACAGGGACCACACACTTAGAGGTTTTCTAATCCCCCATATATTTCACTTAGATTATAGACCAATCATACCCTACACTTGGTAGGCTGTTTAGATTTTACTAAAAGTCCCACAGTTTTCATCAAATCATTTTGTCGATTATATATTTATAAATACCATACCCTACATACGCATGTATCATTGAAAAGGAAATTTTAGAATAAATTTTTCTTTGTCACTTTAAAATATATTGCTCAAAACTAAATTTAAAAACAGTATTCATGTTACTGTCATTAGTGAAATTATTTTCAGGATCCAATGTATTATTTACATTCAATACATGCTTATTAAATGATTTCATAGTGCCCAGCACTGGGTAAAGAAAGGAATTCTAAGTGGTTTGTATCATTATGGAATTCACAGTCTAGTAAAATTGTTCCAATTGAATAGTTAAGTCACAGTCGGAGCTGGAGAAATTAGTAAGATCTTTTGCCTGTGCTAGCTGATTGGCTGAATGAGTTATTTCCAGGTCAATTCATTTTAAATTTATTATAAAAAATGAAGCAATATTCCTATCTCAAAGCCAGTTCCACAAAACTGTTACTAAACACCTTCCCTATGCAAGAGGGCATAGGTTTCATCCATAATGGCTCACAGGGAGTGAATATTTAATGTGATCTTCAAAATAATTTTTTTTTAAAGATTTTATTATTTATTTGACAGAGAGAGAGACAGCCAGCTAGAGAGGGAACACAAGCAGGGGGAGTGGGAGAGGAAGAAGCAGGCTCCTCGCGGAGGAGCCTGATATGGGGCTCGATCCCAGAACGCTGGGATCACGCCCTGAGCCGAAGGCAGATGCTTAACAACTGCACCACCCAGGTGCCCCTAAAAAAAATTTTAAAGTACTCTGAGAGTACCTGAGTGGCGCAGTCCCTTGGGTGTCCAACTCTTGGTTTCGCCCCGGTCATCGTCTCAGGGTCGTGGGATGGAGCCTGACCACCAGCTCTGTGCTGAGGGAGGAGTCTGCTAGGGACTCTCTCTCCCTCTCCCTCTGCCCCTCATCCCGCCCTGCTGAGCGCTTTCTCTCTCACTGTCTCTCAAATAAATAAGTAAATCTTAAACAAAAATTCTTTAAGTACTCTGTATTCTAGCAGTTGATTTTTTCAACGCACAAAATTGTATCACGTGTGCAATGGCAACTCAAAGGCCCTTATCACTTTGTTCGCTTTTCTTCAGAGAATGATGCTACATCACTGGGGATTTCTTTGCTTTTTTAATCTTGAAATATGAATGGATGGATAAGTGATTGTTAGGGGCTTAACCAATCATGTCTGCCTGAATTCAGATTCTAAATTTTTGTGCCTCTGCCATTTCACAGATTGAGAACTTAAAATCATGCCCCCTTAGAATACAGTAAACTGGAAGTAAAATTATGGCCTCTCAAACTCTGTTCCCTGCCTGTGATTGGGGACCTACAGATTCTCCTCAAAGATCCTCACTCTTCTAGGAATAGAAGTCCCCGCCGGGAAAGGGTGAATAACTGTGCTCCTCGGTGCTGTCCTGACAGCTACAGAGAGACTCTCGTATTTCCTTCTCTCTGGCTCCTGCTACCAGTGGCCTCTCCTGTCATCATTGAAGCTGCTGAGATGTTCTCAAGGCAAGAGATCTCAGGAAGTCCAGAGCCTCCAAGGTTTACCCCAATGTTCAGATGCTACCCAAAGTTCCCACACATTGAAGGCTACGGTGAGGCCAGAATCTCTGTGCTTGTTTAAAATCTTTGGGACCACAGAAGCCACAGAGTCACAGAAGTCACTGCTGCAAAAAGCCTCCACCTGTAACTGCAAATGTACCAAATGTTGGCAGAAAGGGTCGCTAAAATTTTACTGGGGCCAGGAGATCTGTGGGATAATCTGGTTGAAAGTGGGAACAAGGGATTACAGATTATCTCAAAGCTCCATTTGCTTAGAAAGCACACTTATGCCGTATATTACTAGTTGTTTGATGGACCCATAAGCAGTTGCTCCTGGAGGTTCTGGGACAGATAAAGCCCTGCCCCTAAGCTATTTTTTGATGATGACACAGCTGGAGAATTTATCTCTTCCTAATTCATTTTGGGTTGTCATCTTGTGCTCACAATATGTCAAAGATTTGGTGAGGTTTCACTGGACACTGGCGGAAATCCTCTGGGTATAGGTTAAGGACAAAGGACAGTGATATACTGGTAAACTAGCTCTCCGAGGGGAAAAAAAATTCCTGATTGGTAGGCAGCATTTGCAGATTTCCATGGCGTAAATACCCCATCATGGCCAATTTCAAGCTACCAACATGACATCACTGAACACAGAGCTGAGAAGAGATGAGCACAGTCGGCTCCTGCAAGCCACTGCCAGCTGGCTCCAGCACACCCCTGAGAAAAGGCCAAGTAACTGCAGCCTCAACCTCCTGCTCTGACTTTTCCATGCAGGCAGAATCAGATGGAGAGATGTCCCTGCATTCCTATGTAAGATGTTATGAAGGTGGAAGTAGGAAAAATGGATATATCAAATAAACCTAGCATCGCTTGCTGCTTCCTCCCCTTAACCCTCTGTCTGCCTGATAAGTATGTTCCGCCAAATCAAGCCTCAGTCCACAGTATTGTGGCTTTTCAAAGCAGATGGGAAAGCAGGTAGAAGGAGGAAAAAATCAGGCTTGTCTTCTTAAAAGTATGTGACAATAAGCTAGGGAGAAAATATGTGAGTTTGTATGGACAAACTTCAATAGCCTCTGTAAAGAAAACAAGCTGGATTTCGAACTGAAGTCAATGTTTTGCTCTTGTTTTCTGTTCTTTTATTAGAAATAAAGCTTGGTTCATAAGGATATTGGCTTTCTCTTCTTCCTCACGCTCTTCATTTCAGTAATCCTCTTGGCCAGGGATGCCTCCTGGGAGAGCCTGGGTCTGTGGTATTTCGGTAACAGTTACTGATGTGTTGATACAGTCAGGGATCTCTCCTGACTCGCTATGAAGTAACGGCCTCAAGTACAGTCCAAAAGATGATGTCAAAGATATAGACAAACAAACAGTGACCTTGAAGATTTCTAGTGCATCCCTAATGGAACAAACGGAGCAGTGCTCATTGGTCGGTCATAAGCCTCACAATTTGCTGAGAACATATTTGAGCTGGGGAAGAACTGTTGTCAAGAACCAAGAATTAGTCATCAGTAATGTTGGCTTAAGAGGCTAACTGGACATTCCAAAGAAATTAACTGCTCACTGGACATTTCAAAGAAATTAACTGCTCACTTTGGGCCTCAGTTTCTCCATCTTAGGGAGGTGACCACTAACTGTTCTTTTTCATAGTCATAAGCTATGAGGTTTCATGAATTAATTTGTTGAAAAGAAAGATTTTCGGTATAAGGCCCTGTGTACAATGGCAATGTTAGTCATGTTGCATTGTAACAATTCCTGCATTATCTCTGTTACATTCTCTTACTGTGGCACAGTGACAGTTCAAAGACAACCAGTTTTACTGTCATGAACTCGGGAATATGCTTCTTCCAACTGTGTTTAATTGTGTGCCTGCCAGGGCATCTTTTAGGCAGAAAATATTAGTCAAAGGGGGTTAATGCTTTGTCACAGGTTATGTGTAAATAGCAAAGCTATAAAAGATAATAGTACTTTGAGTTTTGTCATTCACTGAACTATGGGATAAATCCAACATCTGGACTTCATACTTCGGAGCAAGACTATTCATAGCACGTGATAAGCATATTCAGCCCAGGGACTTTGCTTTTCTCTTCTCATTTTCTTTTATTCCACAGAGCTTTGATTAGAAAGCTTTAGATAAATTTAACCCAAGAAAAAAATAAAAACGGAAACCGAAATGGTTTTTTGTCTGCATAGCTTTGGTGTCCTTAACCATTTCCCTCATCACACAAGATCATAAACTGCTTTAGGACAAAAACTGTCAAACTCACTTTTGTGACCCCTTCAGCAATTAGCACAGAGCTTACACAAAATGTATGCACAGGGGCACCTGCGTGGCTCAGTCAGTTAAGCATTGCCTTAGGTTCAGGTCATGATCCCAGGGTCCTGGGATAGAACCCCACCTTGGGCTTCCGGCTCAGCAGGGAGCCTCCTTCTCCCTCCCCACCACTGCTCATGCTCTCTCTCACTAGCTCTCTCTCTCTCAAATAAATAAAATCTTTTTTTAAAAATGTATGAGCAGTACATCTTTATGTAATTGGATTAAACAAAGGGAGGGAAAGGCAGTGTTTGAGAAAATGCAATGGGCACCAGCATATTCTACTTGATCTCCTGAAAAAGGTGGCCCTGTTCCAGCTAAAATAAATTGAAGAATGTGAAAAAATGTAGACGGATCTCTCAAAAGTCCTCAGAGACTATAAGCACCTCCGAATGTTGCTTCTACTCATGGGCTTTTTAATAAGAAGATGGTGAATTTATAGGATTCCCAAATGTAACAGAGAAATCAGGAGAGCCAAAAAGTGACTAAAAGATTCAGAAACCAGATAAATTTTGAATGATTCCAACAGACAAGCTCTGCCAGAGATGGGGGGTTACAAATGGGCTGTTGACCAACTCGATAGGCCAATATTACATTCTCCTCAAATAACCTCAAATGAAATGTCTCCAGAGATCCGAATTCTCACCCTCAGCATCTTGACACAGAGGTCCGACATCATAGCAATTCCCCAGATTATTGAGAGGACGAAATCTAAGCTACTATAGTAAGCAAATATGGTCATAACTAGAAGTTGCAAAGCCATTTCTCTTAAAGTACAGAAAAATAGCTACAATGTGCAAATATAGAAGTCCTTAAAGTATGCAGGAGGGCAAATACAGGATGATAAAAAGTAAAAAGCTATTCTTAACACTGTAGAACAATGTTCATCCCTTGGAATTAGTCACACAGCACAGATTTCAAAGGGACTTAAAAAAATGGATGATCAATGTATAATAGGATACTGAAAAGAAGTTAGGAAATAATTATGCATAACAGTAGCCTTCAAATATAATGCCCTAGAGAGCAACTGCCATACTCTTCCAAAAAGGTTACTGGGGACCTGCTGTGATCTGAATGTTTGTGTTCTCACCAAATTCGTATGTTGAAATCCTAATGTCCAATGTGATGGTATTAGGGTTGGAGATTTTGGAAAGTGCTTAGGTCATGAAGGTGGAGCCCTCATAATTGGGATAAGTTCTCTTGTAAAAAACCTCACAGAGCTCCCCTAGCCTCTTCCACCATGTGAGGACACAGGGAGAAGGCAGTCTACAATCCAGAAGAGAGCCTTCACCAGAACCCAACCTGTCACCCTGATCTTGAACTTCTAGTCTCTAGAACTGCGAGAAATAAATTTCTGTTGCTTATAAGCTACCCAGTCTGTGTGATAGCAGCCCAAACATACTAAGACAAGACCCTTATCCAAAACAAAACTCTAGGTTAAAGGGGCCACACATTTGAACTAGTGCATGGTAACGTCTTCCTAATGTTGAAATACAAATTAGGTCATGGCTAAGTAATTCTCAATTAATTTGTGTCAGCAAATCCTTCCTATTATACACACAAGTCGACAAATATTTCTTGAGAACATATTGAATGCAAAGCACTATGGATATCCTCCCTCACTTGAGTCAATAGGAAAATATAGGCATTTTCAGGGCCATATATTATTGCTATGATTTACTTTTCCTAACAAAGATAAAAAATCTATACAATAATTATATTGAGTACATGTTATAAATAATACAAGATAATAACTTCTGAGTTTTTTTTAAAGAAATTCATTTTCAAGATATATCATGGGCTCTTTCCGCAACTTTTTTGTAAATCTAAGATTATTTCAAAATTAAAGTTAAAAAATACATTGTGGCAAATATGAAAATGAGATATGAGCACTATGAAATATAAGTTGATCTTTTAAAATGTTTAGCTTCAAGTCAGTAAAATCCTAAGAACCTAGCAATTCAGGATTCTACCCATCTTCCCTGACCTTCATGACAAGTCACCTAGGTTTACCATCAGTCCCATGATGGTACAGGAGGTAAAGGAAAAGTTGCGGATGAAGAGAATTTTCACTGTGGTTAGGCTTATTGAAGATATTTAACATTTGTACAATTGGTAGCCATGCAAATCAGCAATAGGGAAATACTGATACCCAGCTACAAAGTGTAATGGGAGGCAAGACCAGCTTCTCACTATCAAGAATCAGTGACTCCATGAGACCACATAGGTGAGGCCCACTGGGAAAACTCCCCACCGATTTGTCACTTTAAACTTAGACTCAGTGACTTCTTTGAAGAAATGGGTGTTATTGAAAAGTGAAACTTTCTCCTTTCTCCAACTTTACTTTATATTGCTTCCCGAAACACTGATCCATATAACCCAGGTGTGTACACATGCAGGATCCTTAGCCAGCAGTATCCGTGGAATAGCCCACCCCAGATTCCTCGCCAACCCAGCTAATGAAAGCAGGACTAAAGAATTCCCATAAGAGCCTTTTTTTTTTTTTTTAACATTAGAAAGACAAAAAGAAGGAAGAAAATGTTTCAAGTTAAACTATAGAAGGACTCTATAACTGCTAGGGTCCACAATGAAAAATCTTAAAGTAAAAGCAGAAAGTTTCTTCATTATTTAAAAAAATGATTTCCTAACTCATTTCTCTAATTTTTTAAAAATATTTCTTTTAGATTTCTTTTTTTTTAAAGATTTTATTTATTTATTTCCAGAGAGAGAGAGCAAGAGTACAAGCAGGGGGAGCGACAGGCAGAGGGAGAAGCAGGCTCCCCGCTGAGCAAGGGGACTTGATGTGTGACTCAATCCCAGGACGCTAGCATCATGACCTGAGCCAAAGGCAGATGCTTAACCATTGAGCCACCCAGGTATCCCACATTTTTCCAATTTTTATATCAAATTAAAAATAAGAATATTAGAAAATTTGTAGTTAGAATTCATTATACTCATGAAATATCAAGCAAAAATTGAAAATCAATCCATAGATTTTCTTTTTTCCTTAGGAATTTTATTCTCCAAATCACACTATTTAAAGCTCCTTATAAACCATTAAGCAAAAGCATCATCAGAAAGAAAAGCAAATACATATAAATATTTATGCCAAAAGCATTACCATTACAAGTGTCCATCAATTTTCAATAGAATATATCAAGAAAGTAAACAATTTTTAAATACCTTTCAAAAATCTGTGGTCTATCCTTGTTAGTCACTAGCTCATTTTCTCATCTACACACTTCAATTTTTCTGAAAAACTTTACTGTTTTATTTTATCTCATTTATTATTTTTTTTTTTTTAGAGAGAGAGAGAGCATGCCACAGGGGCAGGGGACGGGGGATGAGGGCAGAGGGAGAGGAAGAGAGAGAATCTCAAGCAGACTCCACACCCAGCGCAGAGCCAATGTGCACTGGATCTCACTACTCTGAGATCATGACCTGAGTTGAAATCAAGAGTCAGATGCTCGGGGCGCCTGGGTGGCACAGTGGTTAAGCGTCTGCCTTTGGCTCAGGGCGTGATCCCGGCGTTATGGGATTGAGCCCCACATCAGGCTCCTCCGCTATGAGCCTGCTTCTTCCTCTCCCACTCCCCTTGTTTGTGTTCCCTCTCTCGCCGGCTGTCTCTATCTCTGTCAAATAAATAAATAAAATCTTTAAAAAAAAAAAAAAAGAGTCAGATGCTCAACCAACTGAGCCACCCAGGAGCCCCAAAGAACTGTTTTAGTATCATGTAATCTAACATCATTTTGGGGGAAAAAAACGGAAGGACTATATATTGCATATTGATTCCCAGGGATACCACTGAATCCCTGCATGACATTGGGCAGCTGACTTCCTCTCTCTGTCTCATTTGTAAAATAATGGGATGGTACCTGACTGGAAGTTGCTAGCTATAGCCCTTGACCACACCCAGTCTTTGGACACACCTTGCTTGCCCAGCATGTTTTAAAACTGGGAAATTTCACATTTAAATCCAGATTTCTGATTCCTCTTTAAAAATTGTAACATTGGCAACACTGGGCCTACATACCCAAGTGAAAACAGAGGTTGAAACTGAACAGCAGCTGCTCCGTTTGGATAGAGTGTGGATTCTTGGTGTTCAGGTACCTGCCTGACTGCTTAGCACCTAAATTTTTGATGAAATAGATGACCTCTAGTTTCTTTCAGCTCTAGCATTCTCACATTTAGAGTGAGCCATATAGCAGAAAGTCCATTTAACCTCTCCAAGCCTCAGCTTTACTTGGGTATGGGGATACTAATAACATTGGAGAGACAAAATGAAATACTGAGTGGGGACTGCTCAGCACATGCCACGCATGTAGAAAGTGCCTAACATACAATAAAGGTAACAATACAAATAATAGTGAACATACTGACTCCAATACAATCCCGTAACAGTCAATTCTACCTAAATCAAAATTAACAAGCTGATTCTTCTCTTCCAAATGCACCATTACGACCACCAAAAAAATCGACTGCTTAACTCTAATTTTCAGATACATTTTGTTCAGTTAATACTAAACAGATTGGGATTCCCAAATGAGACACAGTCGATTAAATGAAAACAGTGTTCTTTGAGTGTCTTTGGTTCTCATATTCTCCATTTCTGGCTGAACCAGCTTTCCATATTTGGTATGAAATAAGTTTTGATCCTACTTACTGCACTTGCCAGGTCATAGCCTACCATTGGTTATTATTGTTAAATACACATAAGCAATTTAACAGAAAGTTCATGCTGGGCTTACTTCTCATTCATATACAGCCACAAATGAGTCCAGATAGGACCCCACGGGAGTTTTTGTCATAGATGTCCCCACCATTTCAAGTTGCTCTATAGTCACTCATACACAGTGAATCTCCCTGTTACTCACTAGCTCACCTTCTCAGCCACACACCTCATATATTAGACTACTTTATTAATAATGGAGCTTAGATGGGCCTATTCTGGTATGTAATTGTCACAGATTTGCCCCTACTTGACATGAAAAGATTCATTTTGAAATTAAATATGATTTGCACATACTGTCACTGTGTATATTTGTAGAGAAAAAAAATGTAAGTTCTAGTCCAACAATACTTCAGGTAATAAAATATAAGAAAAATAAAATAATTTGTACACCCCCTCAGAGTTTTGTTGGAATTTTTACCTGTATTTGTGTATGTGTTATTTATAATGCCTCAGAACTTACAACTGATGAAAGAGAACGAGGCTAGCATACAGGGCATTACACTGACTTCCAGTCCAGCGTAAGGTGGCAGCTGAGACAGATGCGACCAGAACTGCCAGAGGGAAACTGCTATTGTCAAAGTAGTTTGACTTCCACCCCAACCTGGAGGCCCCCTCCCCCATCTCCACAACAAAGCTTTGCCCGCACTGTCAGCCCCTCCCCCTCAATTCTGCAGAGCTCTCAGAGAAATACATTTAACACAGAAGGGTCTTTGTGTCCCTCTCCCCAGGATTCTTAAGTCATTTGCTATTATCCAAAAGTAGATTCTACTGTCCTACATGACCTAGACATGGTCAGGCCCCTCCCTTCAAAGAACCAAGCCCAATTCATCTGTGTTCCTTGAACACATCACCCTTTCTGGAAGCCTCTGGACCTCTCTCTTTCTCCTCCCTACCACTAATCCCACGGTTCTTTCAAGTGTCAACTCAGGAATTACTTCCTCTTCCCTGGTTCCCTTCGGAAAACTTAGCTGCTTTCTTTACTCTCCTTGAATGTTGTTCATATAACTATGGCAACTACCATGTTTATTTGCCTATGTGTGAGCTTCTTGAAAGCAGGAACCAAGTTGTTAAATATTTTTATTCCTAGCACCTAATACAGTGCCTGGCATATTGTCGGCAACTAAATATTTGCTAAATATTGAATAAATGGAACTGTTTACTTCCCATAGCCTATATATTTGTAGATTCCATTCTGCAAAGTCATAAGACTGTTCTCGTTACCAGTACAAGTAATTAACAATGTATTTTTGCACATCTTTCTTCTCAATATATTTTGCTTTCTTCATTTATTCCTTTGGGACAGTCCATCTGTTTGTGCTTAATGCCTATTAAAAACAGCAAACTATCTGATCCCATTAATGTGGTAAGTCATTATTTTGCTGAATTTTATAAATACAGAACTTAACAAGTATCATAGTATATTTGTTATGAAATTTAGAGGATGATCATACCACACAGTATTTTTAGAACTAATTTCAAAGTATATAACCAGACAGGTTAGATTACACAGATAAAACTTAAATGAAGAGATTTACTTATAATCACCCAGTTTTCAAAAATCACAAAATTTTTATTTTCTGAAGCTATTGATACAGTTAAATTCTTATGAGGATAAATCCCTACCTTGTTCCACTCACCATTTAATTCCTGCTTTTCACAGCTAAAGGTATGTACTCTGCTAACCACTATGGAGAAGTAGTGTTTGCAGCTGCAATCATTATAAAATATAACAAATTCTTACACTTAACAAGCCCAAGCCTAAATTCTCTTCAGTGACATAACTGTGTCTCTTCTTAATTGAATGCTATGAATGTAACCACTGCCTATCTTGGTAAAATCTCCCTCTTGCATGTTTCGTCCAAAACTTAAATGAACTAACCTACATTTCATAGTCATTCACAGAGAAAATTGTGGCTGTATAGAATGGTGTGCTCTCTGTGAATGGGACTATGCACCTCAGTGGTTTCAAATTCATCGTGGCTTCTTTAGTGGTAAACATTTAGTTTACCTGGGTTCACACCCTTGACTTTCACTTGGACAAACCTGAAAGCTCCAGCCAGCTAGAACTGCCAGCTTTTGCATAGTTTTCTACCCACAACCATCAATCTCTCCCTGGCAATAAGAGGAGACTAAACCTTGGTTTGCCCCAGTGTCACCTGGGAAGATGATGAATCTTTCACTGAATTTGAGCCAAGGATGACGTTCCCCAGCAAAGTAAACCCAGAGTACAACGTTCTACCAGTTCTATAATTTGGAGAGTCAGATTCTTTATACACAATGTGGCACATTTCCTGAACTGGCTAATTGAGCCAGTTGCTTCTAAAAAGCTGGTGCCTAGTGTCTGCCCAATGATTTAAAACACCTTCCCTTTTGGTTTTTTAATATTCTATGTTCATTTCCTTGGTTAACATTGGTGTTGTATCAAATGAAGTCACCAAACCTCAAGAAGGAGACAACTCGTCTCCGAAAAAGTAGAATATTTTTCTGAGGAAATGTTTAGTCAAAACTGAAAAAGAAATGATTGAGACACAAAGTTGGTATGAACACAGCTGGTCTACAGACTTGTGTGGTATTAAGAACCTACACATATTTTTAGCTAAAATGAGGTTTCAGTGCAGGTAGGAAGATAAGAGAGGAAGTGGCTATAAATATATAAAAAAGGGAGTTTTAGATTTCTTTAAAGAATTATTTTTTCCTGCAAGATACATTGGTAATGAAACTTAAGCCTAATTCCCTGAAGATTATTTGCAATTTATCTTTTTCCTTTGCTTTTAATTGGCAGGAAGCATTTTCGATGAAAACTGTAGTTCACTATGTATGTTAGCGTACGCCAAGACCTGGATTTTCAAATCTTGGAACTTTGGATAAAGTCAGTGTTACCTAATGGAAACTGCAGGGAGTCCTGGGGTTCCACCAACCATTTGAAGAGAAAAGGAGCTCAGTGTTTTCTATCACTAGGTTTGTAGATAAAAGATTTGCTTTTACCAAGTTGTGAGCATCTTAAACATTCATAGGACAGAATAAAAGATGGAGGCTAGTTGTCTGAGAATAAAGAAGACTGATGTTTGAAAGCTAATGATGAGAACTACAAACAGCTGGAGTTATTTATGCTTTTCAGGTATATGGATTTTTAATTAAGGAAAGTTTGGAAGGATCCTTATTTTTCTTCATCGCTCAAGAGCTTTCTACTGTGCCCTCACTAAACATCCAAATGAGATTACATGTACTATATCTTCATCTTAAAAACAAACTGTATTTAAAAACCTACACAGACCCATATATTGTCACAAATAGAAATCAGGCCTCTTCCTGTTCTTTGAAGATTGAGCCTTTAGAAAGGGAATTTACTCAGGATTCTTCATCAGCATTTTTCAAGTAGAAAAAAAAATAAAATAACTGTAATATCAGATTATCTTCAAAGAGAGCTGTTCTCTACAAATAGAATAACATCTAAAACAGCTGAGGAAAAAATGTCTTTGTAATTTCATGTCAAAGACGGCATGCCAGAGACTAAGTAAATCTGAAAATCTCTTGTATTTGAACTTTCAAATTAATTAAATTAACTTTAATCTGGGCTGGTAAATACACAGCATGAATTTTGTCACACCTTCCTCCCAGATCACTAATTGATTGTGGCATCCTTCGGCTGGTGAGCCTGAACACATTCCCAGAATCCTCAACATAGCACCCAAACAACCTCTACTAAAGATCAGCGATCCTATTCACAAGGATATGTTTGGCATTTCTGCTTTCATTCTTTTAAAATGAAACATGATTCATTCTTAGGTGCTACTGCTACATAAATGAGATAGTAAGTAAATTCTTTCAAAAATAGATGCCTGCATAGCATAGTTAAACACAAAGATGATCAAACCTTAACAAAAGTAGAACAGCGGGGGAAGTAAGTTCCGAACACTAATGCTTATTTTACTGCTATAGTAAGAATTCTGAGACACTTAACTCCCAAAGCCACTCCCCAGAGTGAGTGGCTATACCTTCAACTCCCAGCTCATATTTACTTAAACTCTAAAGTTATGAGTGTTTATAAATAACTCATTCAAAATAATCCTTGGGGTGGGAGATTTCACTCAGAGCAATATGATAACCAGTTAGAACCTATTACTCCAAGTTAAAGTACGCGAAATTCTGATTACTGAGTTGATTATATCTGACTATTCTAAAAGACAATTCCTTGGTCGGCTTATTAAACAATCATGATATATTTATAGAACACCTCCTGAATTCAAGAATTAATTGATATAAGTAATGTAATGAATTTACTCCATTTTGGGAGTAATATAAGTCCAAATGCTAGTAGACGTTTTGTTTCATGCTGCAGCAGCAGGATATGGATGGGGGGGGGAGAGTAAGAGAGAACAACATGTTCTAGAACAATTTTTTTAAAAAAAGAGTCATTGACTTGCCATGATACTTAGGTTGGGGTATTACTTTGAAAAGTTGATACCATATAAACATTATAAACAAAATTCAAAGGCAAAATAGAAAATGGGAACAATATTTGTAAATGCTATGTACAAATGTATCTATTAACACACTGATTAAACATTAATATAATAATCAAAATAGCAATAATTAATGATGACATATAAAGAGCTTTTATAAATCAATACAATATATTAATATATAAAAATAGGCAAAGGCAGGCTTCTGGGTGGCTCAGTCAGTTAAGTGTCTGCCTTGGCTCAGGTCATGATCCCAGAGTCCCAGGATCGAGTCCCGCATCAGGCTGCCTGCTCGGCAGGGAGTCTGCTTCTCTCTCTGACCCTTCCCCCTCTTGTGTTTTCTCTCTCTTACTCTCTCTCAAATAAATAAATAAAACCTTTAAAAAAAATAGGCAAAGGCATCTATAGGGGATTCGCAAAGAAGATAAATGAATGTCCACTATATTTAACTTCACCCCATACAAAGTACATTTATAAAATTAGTGAAATTTACAACAAAACAAAAATAAAATACCATTAACAGAGAGAGAGAGTTAGAAAACTAATGCTGGTAAGGGTTTGGTGAGATGAACACTCTTACAACTTGTGAAAATGTAAATTGACATGAGGTAGTACATAAAATAACAAACTCCTCCTTTTCTTTCTCAAAGTAATATGACAAATTGCACAAAGAGCCTTAAAAATAGTCATTCACTATTATAATAATCCCAAATTGGGATAATAATCCCAACTTCTGGGACTTTAGCCTTGAGATATAATTAGAAATGAAACCAGAAATTTATTGACAAGGATTTTTATCAACGTTTTAATAATAGTATTGGATTTCAAATTCCAAAACATTGGAAACAACTTAGATGACCAATAGTGTGGAAATTGTTAAATAAATTATGGTTTATTTATTTGATGGGAAATTACATATAAAATAAGAATTAGATATGAAACTATATCTTCAGTCTACTGCTAATTATGTGAAAATAGTATGTAAATTATTCAAAGAGACAAAACTTAGAAAGCACACCAAACTATTTGATAGTTATTTATAGGTGGTGAAATTGTGCATGTTTTTTTTTTTCTTTACACTTATTTTTCCTAAGTGGCCTGAGAGAAAATATTTTACTTTTGTATTAGAATTTGTTTTTAAAAAGAAAGATGTGACACCATTCGATATAAAATGTCATATTATTATGAAGGGAAGGAAAGAGAAGATGGAAGGACTGACAAAGAATGTTGATAACTAAAACTCTGGTCCCCAGGGGTAGGTGTAATGTACTATAAAATGTGCACAGTAATTCCCAGCAAGGCATGTGCAGATGACATAGCAGTCTGCCCACAGTGCTCAAGGCAAGACTAGTACACAAACCAGCTGGTCATCTTGGCTTACTCTGTATTGTTGGGGCTGCCTTTCTTTCCTGTCCTTCTGCTTCTGCTTTGCTTCCTTAAGTCCTCTTTTTGTGCGAAGACCTATATCCTCCATGAAATCTCTCTCCATCTCAACGCATCTCTATCCCACTAGAAACCTAGAGTATATATTGTCTATATCTCTTCTTTGGCACTTAAATTACATTGTCCTGTCTTTTGGGTTCTTTTCCTACACCGAAATTTTGATGCCCCAACTGGATTTTTAAACGCAACCAGGGAAGGGATAATACTGAAAATTCTTTTGTAGCCTTATTTATTCATTCAAGAAATATCTATCAAATACGTAGAATGTGCTAGACACTGTTTGAGGTGCTAGGGATATAGAGGTGAAATTTTTAAAAGAGAGAGAGAGAAAAAAAAAAAAGTCCCTGCCCTCAAGAGCTTCCTTGATGCCATGTCATATGCAATGCAAATCCACAATAAATTATAACAAAGGCAGTGATAGCCAGGAAGACAGAAACAATGACGAAGAACAATGTATTTGATTTCTACTGCTGCCATGACAAATTATCATAATTTCATACCTTAAAACAATACTCATTTATTAGCTCACAGTTTCTGTGGGTCAGAAATCTGGGTACAGTATAATTCAGCTGGGTCCTAGAGTCTCACAAAAATAAAATGAAGGTGTCAGCAGGGTTATATTCCTTACTGGAGGCTCTGGGAAAGAATCTGCGTCCAAACTCATTCAGGTTGTTGGCAGAATTCAGTCCCTTGAAGTTTTAGGACTGGGGTGTCTGTTTCTTTGATGGGAGTTAGCGGGGAGGCCGTTACTTCCTAGAGGCCTCGATATGGTTCTTGCACCTGGCTCCCTACATCTCAGTACCAGCAACAGTGCATTGAGTCCTTCTCACACTTAGAGTCTAAACCCTCCAACTGGAGAAAATTTTCTGCTTTTAAAGATGTGTGGGATTAGATTAGGTCCACCTGAATGATCCAGGATGATCTCCCCATCTTCAGGTCCATAACCTTGATTACATCTGCAAAATCTCTTTCGCCATGTAACATAACATTTGCAGGAGCCAGGAATCAAGGTGTAGACATCTTTGTGGGGGGGCCATTCTGTCTAGCACAAATAGTAATAACAAAGAACAACTGCATGAAACACTCCAGACTGAAATGATGAATTCAACTCAAGAAATCTAACTGAATCTCATGAGGCCCCAAGGTTTTTTATTCTTATGAGAAACATTTCTACCATAGGCCTCATTTCCTGATGACCAGATCTAAAACACATTGACAATCTTTTGCTTGTCAATGTTTTTAATTAGCAGAGACCATTTTTAGCCATGGCTGAGTTTTCTCCTTATTACCCAAGTTCCATTTTTTTTGGTTCAACTAATTTATTCTCATCTTTGTTCTCACATCAGTCAGACATTGAGAAACCCAAGAAACAAGAGAAGTTTGTTTTGGGGGTTGGAGGAAGAGAGAGCCAAGCTATGTATTACCTCATAACACCCTGAATTATGTAACTTCTCTATGGGACAAGATCAGGTCCTGCAGTAAATAGAGCACCTGGGAGGTGGGAGCAATAGAGAGAAAGCTGTCTTGCCTCTTTGGGAATGGAAAGAACAGAGTGGTGGTCAAGAACTAATCCTGTGACACCACAAAAAGACTTTCAAGAGATTGTGGAGGGGACAATGCCAAGTTCATATGACAGACAGCTCTTTTAATGCTTGTACAGTGCCACTTATTCATCTGAGGAGGCAAAAGGAAACTCTTTCAACCCTGATCCCAGACACAGAAAGAAGCCCAGGTTTATGCCCAGAGTGCCACTCAACTTTGTCTTTGCCTATGAGGCGAACCAGCTGCCCAGGCCCACTAATGACATCACATCTTGAGGGATGAAGAAAACAAAATTGCGAGAGTTTTTTCTTAGCATGAAATGTATTCAAAGTCCATTTCCACTGTGATGTCCAAGCACCAGTGTTTCTTGGGAAGAAAAATAACTAAAGAAAAAAAATTATATGTAGTTAATATTGGATGCAGGGGGGGGCAATCAACTTAGAAAATGTAGACAAGGGTGCTTTGTAAATGTGGAGTAAAAAGATTTTTATTTATTTTACTTATTTATTTATTTATTTATTTATTTATTTATTTATTTATTGCTATTACTAGACTCAATTCCAACTCCTTTATCTCACCAGTGACAAAACTGACTCCAGAACAGCTTGACTTTCTCAAGATCATGTCACTCCCTTGCTCAAAGAACTTTCAAGGGCTGTCCATTGCCCACCAGAAAAAAATTTAAATCTCTTAGATTTTCATTCAAGACCTTTCTTATCCTGATACAAATTGCTTTTCAAATCAAATCACCAATTAACTGCTGAACAGCTACTATGGTCAAGACACTGTTAGACTCTATGGGCATAGGCAGTCACAAACTACGTTTTATTTCTTAAAACATGTTCTATTTCCCATGGGAACAATAACTATAATTAAACTCATCTACCTGCTACACTTCAAACTTACTTAGGATTTTTTCCACCTTGCATCTTTATTCATGCCATTTCCCACATCTAAGATGCTCTCCACCATCACCACCTCTTTCTTTCAAAATCCTACCTACCTTCTAAGGCCCAGATCAAATGTTCTCTCTTTTAGGAAGTTTCCCCACACACTACTGACCCATGGTTCCCAACCAGGGCAATTTCCCTCCTCAGGAGCCATTTGGCAATGTCTGGAGAAATTTCTGATTATCACAACGGGTACTGGCTTCTATGAGTAAAGGCCGGAGATGCTATTAAACATCCTACAATGAACAGAAAAGCCCCAACAACAAAGACTTCTCTAGCCCAAAACGTCAAAAATATTAAGGGGTGATCCACCTGGTACTAAAAGAAAGTGAAATCTCCAACTCTGAACTACAACACTAAATGTGTGAGCACCCTTTTGGCATTTAGCATATATTTTATCTTTTTGCTACTCTCTCTCTGTCTGCATGTATTCTTTTTCTAAACTATTTGGAAGTTTGGGAAACAAGAGGAACAATTTTATGCTATTCAAGCATGTCCTTCAATGTTTGATTCCACGCCTATAGTGATCATTGAAAAAAACTCTCTTTTTTTTTTTTAAAGAAATTATTTATTTATTTATTTGACAGAGAGAGACAGCCAGCAGGGGGAGAGGGAGAGGAAGAAGCAGGCTCCTAGTGGAGAAGCCTGATATGAGGCTTCATCCCAGAACGCTGGGATCACACCCTGAGCCGAAGGCAGACGCTTAATGACTGCGCCACCCAGGCGCCCCTGAAAAAAAAATCTCTTGACAAAATGTTTTTCTATTCTTCAGTACTAATGAGCACTCCAGGTTCACAGTTATCACGGTCACATTTCGCCAGTTCCAACATCCTCAAGTTTCCCTCATTTTTATGCTACGTCCTCAAACTCACTACTTTCATGATGATAGGAAGTCCCGATGGGGGAGAAAATGCCCTAATCCTAAATTGGTCTGATGAGTCTGACTCAAGTTGAAAAAGCAGTGTGTTGAGTTCAGCACAACACAAAGACGTGTACCCAAGTCTCTGATTCATTTATCATCCATTTCCCCACATGCACACTTCATGGACACTGCTTTCTCTGTATAATTTCTCAAGAGCTTAGAGTAGAAAGGAGAAGGAGTCAGGTACCTGTAGGAATCCTTCCACTTTCAGTTATGGCTAACATGGGGTAAAATTTAAGCAGGGTTAAAAGGGTTAAAAACTAAATGCCCCCAGCACTGAAAAGATTTTCCTTCACATTGCTCCCATACAGAATTCAAAACAAGTTCTACCAAGTTATAACTTCCCATATACTGTCTACTTCTACACTGGTGCTTCTAAACCATGTTTAATTCTTTCAAACAAATCATTTCTCTCCTCTCACTCTCTCCCTCCCATATTAATAACGCCCTCACCATATGCTTAGTCTTCCCATAGGGAAATCAGCAATGGCTAAAAGAAACGGTCATTGCCCGACATCCTTAGCCTAACGATTTTGAAAAAAAAGTCTTTTTTTAGAACAGATATTTCTAATGAAGGCAAAAATAACCAAATAAGAACATCTCCAAACATCTACTTTAACAAAAGTCTGGCCTATCTCTATAATTAAAAAAAAAAAAAAAAGGAAAAATAGAACATCTTCATGAAAATTTTCACCTAGCACAGTGCTTTTCAGTGGGGTGAAGGAGAAAGTGATTTTACTCCCCAGATAGTGTTGCCAGATTTAGCAAATAAAAATACAGGATGCTCAGTTAAATCTGAATTTCAAAAAAAGAACCCCAAAAAACAAAAAAAGGGTTGTTTTTTTTTTTATAAGCACTTCATATAAAATGACTTATTCAATCCCCATGACAACTTTAAAAGGTAGGCATGGAAACAGGTTTAGAGAGGTTAAACAGATTACCCCGGACACAAAGCCGTGAAGAGATGGGCCTGAATCCAGATATGACTCCAGAGACCAATGGCTTGAACATTCTGATATTTACCAACTCTTCAACATGATAAAAATAAGTTTTCAATGTAAATATGTTCCATTCAATATTTCAGACATATTTAAGAAGTATTCATTCTTTATCTGATATTCAAATTTAACTGAGTATCCTGTGTTTTATCTGGCAACCTGTCCCATAGGGACATCTGGCAATGTCTAGAGATATTTTCGGGTGTTGTAACAGGGGAGGATGCTATTGGCATACGTAAAGACCAGGAATGGTGCTAAACGTCCTACAATGCATAGAATTATTCTGTCCAAAATGTCAATAATATCAAAGTTGAGAAATCCTGATCTAGAATCACCTTTGAGAGCCTCCAATCTGCCTTCTTCTTTTAATCAGAGAGGAAAAGAACGCCCAGGGGAGTTAAAGTAGCATGCTCTAAGCCTCACGGCTAATTACTTTCAAATTTGGTCAACTTGGAGGCAAACCCAGAAAACTAGTTCCATTTCTGTGTGGCCCGGAAATGTTACCTACTAAAGCAGATACACTTAAGCTATCCAAGAGTGTATTCCTTCAGATTTCCCCAATAGAGAACATCAGTCGAGCCCCTGGGTGGCCTCTGCCTGGAAGGAAGAGGGGGTATAGGGCTTGAGACAAAATTTTTGTTCAAATATTTTTCCAAATCTTTTTCCCCAACCTTAATTTTATTTATAGGAAAGGAAGGGAAGAGTGAAAACGCTGGCTTGGAATCAGTTCCAATCATTTCTACTCTCCCCAGCTCCCACTTTTTCTTTGACCTACAAAGACACATTGTTTGAGCCTTTAGGAGAGCTTAATTTTCCTTATTCAGGGATCTCCAGACTCCTGGATGTGGGAAAATTGCTTAAATAGAAACCAACCCAAAGAAGTTATTAAGTATTACAAAAGGAAAATGAAGGCATTGATGAAACCTACTAGAGATTATTTGGGGGATGGCCAAATGTCAGAGGCCTGTGAAATAACACGAAGTGGTGTACTGAAAATGTATTCATACGTCAATTCTTGCCACATAAGGTTTGCTTGGAGGCCCCAAAGCAAGCAACATGGCTCATCTAAGTAAAGAGCTAGCCAAGATAATCTAATGACCTAAGAATCTAATGACACTATACACTGTCTCTGATCCTGCTTGGTTTTATTTTAATAGACCAATTTTTATTGCTTCTCTTCTGTGAGTGTCTGCAATGATTCCCTGACACTGCTTACTGAAAATTTTTCTTAAATTATGAGTTGAGGTTTTTAAAATGCAGTTTTTAAAATATTCATTCAGCATGTTATTAATTATTAGTATGAATTTTTGACAGGACTGGACTAAGAGAAATAATTGCCTTAACCACATCATCTAACTAAGGAAATATTCATCCCACTAAAATAATTTTTCCATGAAATATATAAATTTAAGAATGGCATATACTATTGCAGATTTTGGGAAAGAGCTTCCTCCTTCTCAGTTGCCTCGGCCCCGTCATTTAATCATTGTAAAACCTTTCAAAAGAAATATGTCTTTGCCATTAATGGTACCCTTCCTAGGCCCTGTACAACCAACCTCTGAACCTGTTGCTTTTTAAAATCCTCTTAGAACAAAAACCTGTCATTGTTATTTATACTAATGTCCACATTTCTTTATGGATTCATAAGTTCCAGTTGCTTTTTTGATCCACTGATTTAACAGGGATGCATTTCTTTCTTTTTTTTTTTTTTTAAGATTGTTTATTTTATTTATTTGAGAGAGAGAGTGCGCGCATGAGTGGGGAGGAGGGGCAGAGGGAGAAGGAGAAGCAGACTCCCCCTGAGCAGGGAGCCTGATGCGGGACTCAATCCCGGGACCCCAGGATCAGGACCTGAGCCAAACGCAGAGGCTTAACCGACTGAGCCACCCAGGCGCCCTAACAGGGATGCATTTCAATTGCAGCCTTCTAATTGCCAAGTGCTTCCTGTCTCTTAATACTTAGGTTACCCACACACTTTGCATTCTCAAGAGAATTAGAAGATAATTTCCAGAATCCTCAAAGCACTTATGTGTTTCTGGAAGCTAATTTTCCCAAATACTTACATTAATAATTTCAAGTAAGTTAAGTAATTATAAGTAATTTCAATCAAATGTTAGTTTGAGAACGGAAATGCTACTGACTCCTGGCCCTAATTTTCATTTTATATGGAAAAGCACGTGGGCCCCAATGCAGCCAGTAGAGATGGCAGTGATTCTATGACTAAGGAGTCCCCAGAATTCCTTCTGCCAATGGCTCTGGACCTAAAAGACAATAGAAAATCTCCCCAGCCCACTAAGTTAGAGCATGTCTAGGGAGTTTTGGGTTGGAACCACAAGTATTTGTATAGTTTCCACAACTACAACCTTCTTCAGGAAGTGTAAGGCACCATCAAACTATCTAGAACCGTCAAGATGTCTTTGCTAAGTTTCAGCAAATATGTGAAGATTTACAAGGGATGGAGACACTCTCCCAGAATTTAACATCCTTTGGAGGAAGTCACCCTTCTACCATTCTAAAGGCACTCAACTCTTATACACCTTTATGATGACTTAAGATCATTCTATGTACATTTACATATTTTAAAAAAGAAACCGTGTTGTTTTGAGGAAAATCTATTATATCCTAAAGCAAACAGCTGAATTTTGTCTAGGACTAATATTAAATATTAAATCATCGCTGGGGTTGAGAGTTATTTTACAAAGTAAATACCTTGGAACTTCAGCTGTCTTAGAGGAAAACAATTATGGGCAATGATTTTCATTTTCCACTACGGCTTGATTAAATACCCAGGTTCAAAATTCCCCTTCTGGAGATGGGAATTCATCCCCTATTCCTGAGATTCCAATATGAACCCCATAAAATATCTATGTGTTTTTAAACATCTCAGCTCAGAAGGTAACCAAGGCAATATGGCCAAAAGACACTATAAAAGACCGAGCTTTTCTGGGTGTTAAAAAAAAAATCTGTTGAATTAGAATGCTTGTTAGCTTTTTCTTTCTCTCTCTTTTTTTCTCTGCTTTGGTGGAAATGACTTATTTATAAGAGAGATAAGACATGTTGATAAAAATAGAACTGGTCCAAATAAGCTGATTCGTGAAGAAATATTTAGTACTTTCAAATTTTTCTGTGGCCAGGATTTAGGGTATATAACTAATGTAGGGCTTACTACAATAACCACCACCCGCCATCATGGACCTCCCTATCTATCTGATCTTTCACTTTGTTATAGTCATCTTATCAAATCTAATTCCAAGAAATCAGGTTTTTCCTACTTTTTAAATCTGGGTTGTGAAGAACCTCAGCCCACAAAAAAATGGTAATAATAACAAAAATTAACACATACAGCCCTACTACGTGCTAGGCATTGCTCTTAGCTAAAGCATCTTGTGTAATAATCAGACTACCTTACAAAGGGTACTAATATCAATCCTATTCTACAGATGAGGAATCTGAGGCACAGAAAAGTTAAGTAACTTGTGTAATATTGCTCTGCTAGGCGGCTAGACTCCAGAGTCTATTCTTTTACAGCCTCTCCTGACACCATAGAACATTCACTGACTTGGACATAGAATTTTTTCCTTGTTCAAAATTATGTTTACATACATATTTTTAAAAGGAATCTTATAGGGTTTTTTACTAATCATTATATTATGAATATTTTTCCAAGCCTTTGTAGAGCAAAGAGAAAAACTAAGTGTATTGCTCTCAAAGCACAGAACTGTTTGAGAAGTTTGTGATATAATTTTCTTCATAAAACTTGCCACTCAAGACATATGGTATAGTAGAAGAAACATCCCTGAACTAGAAATTGATCCTAGAGCAGAGGAACATGGGCAGTAATTTCCCTGGACCCTTTTTATTCTCTGATTTCCAAATAAGGGTGGTAAATTAGGCAATCTTCAGATTCTAGGTGCTAAGATGCCTGAATGCACACACTGGAAAACAAACACTCAAGAATTCTTATGGAGTACCACTTTAGCAAGTGTGAGCATGTGACACATGTGCTCTGTGGAAGAAAAGGACAGGATGTGAGTTATGGGGTGTGGTGGGCAACAGAAGGCACCTATAAGAACTTTCACATGGGAATAGGGGCTTGTGCAAAGGCATGGCCAGCCCCGAAGGCAATAAGGGTATAGGTGAGGTTATGGGCAATACATTTTCCCAGCCTTTACCTCAGGGAAAGTGCATCTTTACCTCTCTGCCTACAGTCTATAGTCTCCTTCTTCATGCTCCATATTTGGTACAACTCTTCCTATCACTCCTCTTTCTCCCTACCAACTGTGAATCCCATGTGGACCTGCCCTTTCTAAATATCTCAAATCTTCCTGTCTCCAGATATGTTACCATCAGATGTGGTGTTTTAAATATTTAACCATCAGAATGATGCCAGCTATAGGTCTAAAGGGAGGTTCTAGGCCCCATGGCACTAAGTTTGAACACTTTCATTTCTGGACTGTGGAGAGGCCCAGAGAATTCCAGGGTAGAGGACATACAGATGCAATGGTAGAGTCACCGGTCATATGGAAGCCCATTGGCTCAATAAGAGGTAACAGCTGTAAACAATCAGTTTGCCCATCCTGGCTTGTGCAACTCAATAGAAATCCTGAGGATAACAAAAATAATTGAAAATAAGATTAACTCTTAATTGATTAATTCATATGCACACACATATATAATGCATGTACATATATGTACATACACATATCAATACACATATACAGATATAGATAGCTATGCACAGCAGCTGCTTCAAGAAATCTCTTTCCTCCCTCACTCTAAACTCTAAAAAATTCTCTCTCAAACTCAATCCAAGCCTACAACCCAGCCTCTGTTTTTACTCTCCTGTCACCCCATGGTTCTCTGGGCTACAAAGGCAGGTCAGTTCCATACACCATGCCATCATCATTTTACTTGGTCCATCTTTCTAGCATCTTCTCTTCACCACCTCCATCAGGACCACAGTGGCCCAAGATCCATTCAGGTGGAAGTGGAAGGGTCCGGGAATGGGGTGGTGGGAATTAAAGATGATGGCTACGGAGGCATTTATTTTTTTATTGTCACATGACTTCATCTGTACATGAGATCTTCACAGTGGTAACAGAATAAAAAATGACACAGTGTAGTGAGAAATGTCAAGTTGAACTATTTGGCTCCTGGTAGAGAATAAACAAATGAGATTGATGAGAAAAGGACATTAAGGGCAAGGTGTCTGCATTTGGTATCATGACCTAGGGGCATTTGCACATCTTAGAATTGTTGCTGTCAATGCAATTCAAGCTCACTACTATGCCCCCTACATGTTCCATGCATCCTAACCCTAAATTATAATCTTATGGAAAGAAGGAATTTAATTTATTAAACATAATGACTACTTGGCAGTTAGCATCTGTATAAAAATAAGCATTGAATTATCTTGTTCTGTTTTAACTTCAATGGTTACTGTGGTGTGTGTGTGTGTGTGTGTGTGTGTGTGTGTGTGTGTGTTGGGAGTAGTGGGGTAGAAGTGAGCCTAAAGAGAAAGAAAAAGAACTAGCTATGCTCACATGCAAACATAGCTAAATATCTTTTTTTAAACATAAATATCTAGTTTGGGGTTACTCAATTAAGAAGGCAAATCATCTGAAAATAAACAAACTGAATGAGAGTCCCCTATGCTAACTCACATGACTCCTCTGAAACTTCCAAAACTTAAAGTTTTCTGGGTATCATTAAAACAAGGATCTTGTGTGTAATGTGGGCCACTACAATATGTTTGACCTGGAAAAGAGCCAAAGATAAGAGTCTTAACAGAAGAGAAATATTAGTAAAAGCATTATGGAAGCAACATTGTTAAACCCAGAATGAGCTATCTAGTGTTTCTTATCTTAGTTTATTTATATTAGTTCCTTTAAAACTTTATGACCCTGAGAGTCATTGAACTTTTTCCTTATCATTTTATTTCCATATCCAGAGATATCTGTAAATGGTCATATTTATGGAAGAAGGTGCTAATTGAGTTGTTCACATTAGGACTGGTGAGTATTTATTTAACAGGGGTTAAAGGCAAGGTAGAAAGAAAGGAGGGGACAACTGAAAAAATGCTATGCTTCTGTGGCATTTTTAAATCCATGTTTTATGAATTAAAACTACGGAAAACTATCATGATGTCTAAATATTTAAAAAGAAACATTATGCTTCACAGAGGTCATTCTGGCACAGATGTTGGAGTGTTCCATGTCTGCCCTTAAGAATCCAAGAATCATATCCTTGATGTCATCCTTAAGATTATAAATCCCCACAATTTTGATTAACTTCTTTTTATGAGATTCTGGCCTGGTGCTCAAACACTTATGTTTAATTATTTCATTCTTTTAAATAAAGAGCAATATTTTCTTTCCTATAACTTAAAAAGAAAATTTTTATGCTGTAATGATAAATAAAAACATGTGAAGTACTGTAATTTGGGGTTTACTGCTGAAAATATTATGGAACCAGGAGGAAAAAAACCCCAGCATATATCCTAATGTATTGATACTAACAAAAAAAGCAAAAGTGCTTTCTGCAAAATCACAGAAAACCCTTGCACACTAAACATCCATGCCTGCAGGAAAACATATCCTTTTTTTTTTTAAGTCAAAATTAATGCCTAAACATTTTGTGAATGTTTCCAAAGCAAAAATTATGGACAGGTCTTCTAGCTCACACTGAGCACAGAATGATGACATTTTCATTCCACCACACAGCCAGCCAATTCACACCTTCTGATATACAAAAACTTACTGTTCATTAACAGAGAATATATTTGCTTACCTATCAACAACACAATTTCCATCCCAAATCTGTACTTACATAATCAGCAGCCTACTCAACTTCTTTCACAGGCATCCTAAATTCAACATGTCCAAAATTCAATTCCTGGTCTTTCCCTTAAACTGCTTCTCCTCAGCCTTCCCCATCTCCCTTAATGGAGACTCCATCCTTCCAGCTGCTAGCCTGAAAACTTTGGAATCATACCTGACTACTCCCTTTCTCCAATATCTACATCCAACCCATCCAGAAATCTTATTGTTGTTACTTACAAAATACATGAGGATCTGACTGCTTTTCACCACTACCACCCCAGACCTAGCCACCAACTTCCACCTGGATTTTGCAACAACCTCCAAGTGGTCTTCTTGCTTCTGTCTTTGTCCTACTGTAATGTCTTCTTAACACAAAAGCTAGATTTAGCTTTTTGAAACTTAAGTCAGGTCATATTCTTTCTCTCCAAACTCTCTCAGAATAGAAGTCAAGATTCTTACAATGGTCTACAAGACCCTACTTGAGTTGTCAATCTGTTGCTTCCCAGACCTCTTCTCCTACTACCCTCCTTGCTCACTCTGCTCCAGCCACACATCTTGCTATTCCTTGAACATGACATTCATGCTCCCAACTTAGGCCTGTGCCCTGGCTGTTTATCTGCCTAGAATGCTCTTTGCCCAGATATTCACATGGGTTTACTCCCTTTCAAGTCTTTATTCAGATATCACCTTCTGATCTCCCTATTTAAAATGCACCCTGACCGCTCTACTTACAATTATAATCCTCATTTCTCACCCATACCCAGCACTCCTGATTCCTCTTATTCTGCTTCACATTTTGTTTTTTATAACACTTATCACCTTAAGACTTGTGATATTGTTTACTTATTTATGTTTATTATTTACAATAAATATCCCCTCACCTCTGGCATGTAAGCTCCACAAGGGAAGTGATCTTTTTCTGGTATATTCATATATCCCAAGCACCTGAAATAGTACCTGGCACTTGGTAGGCACTTAATAAATATCCGTTAAATTAATGAATGGGTGAATGAATTCAGTACTTTATCAAATAGTGGGAATTTACTGCCAGTCTTCATATATTTACCCATACATCCATTCATCAATAATTTTATCAGTCACTGAGTATCTATTCTGTACTCAATGTGGATCCATACTCCATTGTCCCACTAGACAATCTGATAATTAAAATCTGGGATCATATTTGATGTACTAATCTACAGAGGTAAAACAATTAGAATGGAAAGAACATAATTAAGAGATTACTTAGTCCAGCACTGTCTAATAGATCATTCTACAATAACAGAAATGGTCTATATCTGTGCTGTCTGGTACAGTAACCAGTAGTTACATGGAGTGTTGAGCACTTGAAATGCAATTAGTAGGATTAAAGAACTGAATTTTTATTTTATTTTATTTTATTATGTTAATTAATTTAAATGTCAGTAGTCACAGGTGACTAGTGGGTACTATGCTGGACAACACAGCTCTAGTTCATCCCTCTGCCTCTAACTAGGACTTCCCCTAATATACACAAGGCAGGTTGTTAACTACACTACTTTTTTTTTTCATAAAAGATTAATGGCTAGTTACAATCTCTTAACTAATCTTTCTGTGGTTCATGAATGTGTCTTCTTTCAAAATTACTGTTATTTTGTAAGCTAAAGTAAACCTTTTATATTATATCAACCAATTTGTAAATACTTTCAGGGGTCACCTAGGTGGCTTAGTGGCTTAGTTGGTTAAATGTCTAACTCTTGGTTTCAGCTCAGGTCATAATCTCAGGGTTGTGAGATCAAGCCTCCATCCGACTCTGCACTCAGCATGGAGTCTACTTGAGATTCTTTCTCTTTCCCTCTCCCTCTCCCCTGCCCCTCTCCCTTTCTCTCTCTTTCACATAAATAAATAAAATCCTTAAAAAAAAAAACAACCTTCAGAATTTATCCTCTAAATCCAAGATCACATTTTGTCTACTTTGCTACTTGCATAACATAATTTCTGTTACTTTTTAAACTTCACTTTATGGCTGTATTGAATAATTTGGTGAGTGTTGACATAAGTACACACTCATGGAACCATCACCATGCATAATGTAATTTAAAGCTTAAATGACCAGAGCCACTGCTGACCCATAGGACATCACTGTGCAGATTAGGGGAAAAAGGAACCTCCCACCCAGAGAAGATGTTCTCTGCAAGGACACACAGTGTGGTAAACAGTGAGTTCAAGTTCAGGTCTACCTATTTCTTCAGTGGTGCCTTCATACAGTGAACAATACACACAACCATAAATGGCAGTCCTGAAAACTGATCAGTTAAATTCATTTTTAAAACATATTCCTAAGGTTTCAAATATTACACTCTGGTTTCTATTTCAAGGTGGTAGAATAGGTGATAAATGAAGAGATATAAGAGATATAAAGTATAAAATAAAGCTAGGAATCATGTAAAATAGAATCAAATATTTAATCACCAATATAATTAGAGTGCCTAAAGAGATATTGGGGTAATAAAGGAAAGAGATATTAGGGGTATATTGTGATAGAGATATTGTGACATGAGTCACACTTTAAGGACTAACCAAGTGCTGAGCAAGATGAATTTTTAAAACCTACACTTAAACATTATTTTAATGTTTCAGAAGACCAAGAACAAAGGAAACAATCCAAAAATTTGGTGGAAATAAAAATAATAGTCTACAGAGACTCTCCTTAATAATGCATGAATGAAATAAAAGAGCAAGGAAAAATGTTAAACCCATAATTTTATACCCAACCAATCATTCAAGATGAAAATGAAACATGAAGGAATGAATAAGTTTGCCATCTATAATAACTCTTTGAAGTAATTATACCATCCAGAATAAAACATAAATATGTTAATAAGGAAGTTCTGAGAAGCGATGGTGAAAAAGAAATCCATTAAGTTACATTACTAATTCTATTTAAGTGTTGATTTTTTACAATGATGATAATTTTTTAAATAAAAATGTAGAACTAAAAGTCCAAATAATTTCAACATGGAAGGAAATAGTAATGAAAGGGAAACCTTCAAGTAAAATTGAAACATATAGAAATTTTGTTTTGTTCAATGAGAAAAGACACTAACTCTGAATATTAATAGAAAATATATTTTAGCTGCATGTAAAAACTGAATAGTAACTACTGGAAAAACATAATACAATTCATAATTTTTATACCATTAGAAAAAACTTGAAAGGCAGAAGAAACTTGAAATAGTATTCAAATTTATAACCTCCCCCACAAATTACCAGGCCCACAATATTTCATAGGCAACTCTTACCAATGGTTTTTAAAAACTAATAATGCATATTTTAAATAAACAAGAATGGGAAAATATGAGAAGCTTCCAAGCCACTTAGGTGTGTGTTATAAGCTTTCTGAAAATTCAAAACAAAACTGCATAAGGAAAGAAACTTCTAAGCCAATCTCTCAAGCATCAAAGCAAAAATGCTAAATAAAATAAATTCAGCAATCTATTTAAAAAGTAATATATTATGATCAGGCAAGTTTTATTCAGGGATGCAAAGATAAATTTTTCTAATAGTGAACAACCAATATAATTCACTAACATAATTCACATAATTCAGGAAAAAAATAATTTAAATGATATTAAAAAAACTCAACTGTGGAGATATATATGTGAGTGTGTATGTGAGAGTGTGTGTGAGTTTTGTGTGTGTGTGTGTGTGTATGAAAGCTAAGAACAGAAAGAAACTTCCTTAATTTGTTAACTTCCTTAATTGTTAATTGGTTGAGCTGAAACCAAGAGTTAGACATTTAACCAACTTACCCTTCCAAAATACAGCGAACATGATATTGGAAATACTGTGTTTAAGGTCGGGAACAAACAAGAATGCCACTGCTACTATGTAACATCAGACTGGATATCCTAACCAATGGAATTAAATAAGTAAAACCATATTAAGTGGTATAGGGATTGGAAAGTAAGAGACAAACTACTATTAATTTCAGAAAACATGATAATCTACTTAGAAAATTGAACAAAATCAAATGAAAAACTATTACAACTAAGAAGGAAGTTCAGTAAGATGGCAAGATGCAAAATCAGCATTAAAAATCAACAACTTTGCTATACATTGACTTCAGTGGTTTTTAAAAATGTAACTGGGGGGCGGGCACCTGGGTGGCTCAGTTGGTTGAGTGTCAGTTCTTGATTTCAGCTCAGGTCATGATCTCAGGGTCCTGGGATCAAACCCTGCCTCAGGCTCTGCGTTCAGTGGGGAGTCCTTTGGGGATTCTCTATCTCCCTCTGCCCCTCCCTCCCTCTCATTCCCTCTCTCTCTCTAGAATAAATAGATGAATCTTTAAAAAAATGTAACTGGGGAGAAAATCACATTCCCAATAGTGACAGATATTAAATTATAAAGTCTATAGGAATAAAATTAATAGAAATAAAGCCTCTATGGAAAGAATTACAAAATTAAACTGAAAAAAAAATAAGGTGGCCTGAATAAAGGAAAAAATATACCACATTCATCGATGAAAACCTCAATATTTTAAAAATGTAAACTCTTTTCGAAATTATAATATCAATGCAATCTTTCTCAAAATACAAATAGAATTCTTATAAAATTCTAAAATGTATATAGAAGATTGGATGAACAATGGTAACTAAAGTCATTTTTTAAAAAAGAATACGAAAAGAAGGAACTTATCCAAATGGATATCATACATATTGTAAATCTATGGTAATTAGGACATGATATTAATGCAGCAACATACAAGTAGTTTGAAGAACAGACTAGAATCCAGAAGCAGACCCATATACAAAGGAATTTTATAGACTGTGGTTGTTAAGATCACAGACTGTAAAATCCAGACTCTTGGGTTTGATTTCTTATTCCACCACTAGCTGACTATGTGTCATTGGGCAAGTTACTCAATATTTCTATGCCTCATTTTCCCTGTCTGTAAAATAAGGAATAACCATGGAATTAACCTAACATGTTTGTTAAGAGGGTAAACATGGCATCTAGATGGCTCAGTTGGTTAAGTATCTGCCTTCAGCTCAGGTCATGATTCCAGGGCCCTGGGATTGAACCTTGAGTTGGGCTCCTTGTTCAGCAGGGAGTCTGCTTCTACCTCTCTTTCTGCCCCTTCTCTCTCTCTCACACACAAATAAATAAATAAAACCTTAAAAAAAAAAAAAGACAAGCAACATATATGAAAGGAGTAGAATTAACATATCATTTAAAGAAAGAAAAACCAATCTAATTGAAAAATGGGCCAACCATACAAACAATAATTCACAGAAGAAATAATAAAAATGGTCAAGATTCATATAAATTGGTGTTCAACCTCACTTTAATGGAGGAAATTCAATTTCAGTGAGTATTTAGTGTTCAGGGAATAGAGATACAAGTACAAACACTTAGGAGTTCATTTTGTATAATTCAGCACCCCGAAGGCCTATTGTCAATGTCTACCCCAGAGAGACACTTAAACTTTGTGCTGAAGCAGGCATGGACAACCATCGTCACAGCAATGTTATTTGTAACAATGAAAACTTCAAAGCAACCTAAATATTCATAAAAACAGGAATGGCTAAATAAATAATTGTGCACCCTTTCTATGGCAGACCTGCTGCAATTTTCTAGAATGAAGTGAACATCCATGTACTAACACGAAAAATTGTCTAAGCCATATTGTTAAGCAAAATGACAGATACACTACTTATATTAAATTACATATACAGGCAGAGATATTTTTTCTATCCCCATAGAGAAAGGTCTGGAAGCATATTACACATTGTTAATGGTGACCATCTCTAGCAGAGAGGACTAAGGTAGAAGGCAGTGGAGAGGGGAATAATCAAAGAGTACTTCAGTTTAATCTGTTAAATTCTCATTTTTTAATAAGGAGAATCTATTACTGAGGTGATTTTAAATTATTTTTCATGTACAAATTATTTTTAATATATGTCATACATGTGGAAAATAAGTGAAGTTATAAAAAAGCATTGCAAGCAAAGTTGATATAAACTAGTGAAATCAGTGAAACAGCAGACTTCATATTGTAGGATATTTCTTCCTTTATTTAAGCTATTTCTTCCTTTCATTCATAGTACTAGGGAATCGAAAGAAACTTCACATTACACCATATCCTTTACCCTCTGGTCTTAAAAAATGAAAGGTAATCTTGGGTGGACCTATATTTTTTGTGGCTGTTTTTTGGGTGAAGTCTGAATTACCCATCCAGGATGCTGAGGCATAAATGCTCTGTAATTTCTAATATGATTACTCTGGAAGCAAGCGTACCCTCTTAATGCAATTATCACATTTGAATGTTAATTTAACAGAACAGTCTTTCTCAAGTCTTAGTTCAATATTCATTGGAAGAAACGTTTTATAATTAAGAATTATCCATTTTTTAGAATTTTGATTCCCACATTGACTGTTCTGTGATAGAGTATTGAAGGATGAATTGAATTGGGCTTTTAGTGTGAAATGTAAAACTGTGAAGGCCAAACATATAAACATTTATTTCTTGATAACCACAAGTGGCCTATGATTAAGACAGAACCTGATAATTTAAGGAAAATTAACTTGTCTAAAGTGAGAACAGAGAATAATTCATGAATGTACTAATTTTTTTTTCTCCTTCCCTGTTAGTCTACATTGGTCTTTAGCTATGACATGTACAAACCAGTGGGAAAACATTAACTATGGTTAATGGACTGAACGGATTTATTTAAGAAGCAATATTTAAAGAACTAAAAGCATCAAATTATCTCCATGACACATAGATTGGTCACAGAGACGTAATATAAAGTACATCATAAATCTTACTTCTTCCCAAAACCCCATCTCAAGTCCCACAGAGATTGAAAGAAATAGCACATTCCAAATCTCAAAGTCTCTTAACCATATTTCTACCTTTCTTTTCTCATTACCTCTTCTAATATTTTTCCACCTTTCTAATTAAAGTCTATACTCTAGAGGGAAAACTGTGGGAGCGGTAAAGCATACACTTTTTCAGTTGGTAGAGTCTGGATATGAAATCAGGTCTACTTTCAAACTGATTCAACTGGAGAAGATCATGTGTGTTTTTTTTAACTTTATAGAAGATCCTGAGGAAGGATGATATCTGCATTTGCTTTGCTATTCCCACAGTGCCTATTTATGATACAATAACATTGTAGGTCTTTAAAAATATGAATAATAAAAACAAAATCCAAATGAAAATGACTAGATATCCAATGGAATTCTTTATCAGCCATGGAGAAGTGATAAGTAAAAAATTGATTTTTAAAATTAAAACGGAAGCACTGAGTTCATTATATTATATTTAAAGGGAAATAATAGAGCCTCTCTTGAAAGCCATTTCCATTTATAATAAACAAAAGCCCAATATATAGATAGAAATTGAATCTTAAGTGCTTTCCCTGCCTTACTACAACAGTTTCTCGGAGAAATTTTAACTACCACAAGGGCCTCCAAATGTGAAGGTGATTTAATTTTGGAAAAATCTTAATAAGGACAAGCAAAGGACTTATAGTCCTTTAGCTTCCTTTATGTAAGTTAAGAATACAGAAATTGAAGAGCTTGAAGACTGCTGTGCAAAGCAGGGCCCCCAGAAGCTCTCCCAGTCTTTGACCCCTCTAAAGGTGTCCAGCTCTTTTGGGGTCACTTAACATGCTTCCATTTGCTATCTCTAAAGGTGTTTTATACCCTCTTGCTTTCACTCCCTTCCCTTAGGAATGTAAACTTTAATTACAAAGATAGGGAAATATTGGAATAGTCATAGACAAAAGAAAAAGAAAAATACAGCCGAAGTTTGCAATGTGTTATTTCTTCCAATCTCTGTTTTGTAGTCTTAGAGGAGTACCTGCATGAGCACGGGTATGATTGGTGACAACTCTGGCATGTTTCTGAGTTTACTGCAAGATCAGGTGAATGGTGGGTCAATTTTCCAGGTTCAACACTGGCCAACTAGCCCAAGCCCCAAGCCTGCCTAAGATACATTTCTGCAATCACTATATTTATAACAATACTGGTATGTATTTAAGATTACATAATGCTACATAGCAAGTAAAAAAAAACACCATCTTGGAGAATATATCTGTTCTTCTAAGTTTATTAAAATACTAAGAGCTATTGCTATCTTTTTAAAAACAACAGTATGCTCTTAGAAGATCTTCTTACCAACTTCATTTCTTAGTAAAGAAGAATTTCATCTGATTTATTTACTGAGCATTTGGAATAACTAAACATATTTACATTTACATCTAGGTTTTATTTAAAAAAATATTTATTGTTGAAATACTATAGGCGCTGCAGGGAAGCTTACAAGTTTGGTACTAGAAGAATTGCTTGGGTTTGTAGTTAATTTTAATAAAGTGTTTTTTCCCCATTAAACCCAAAACAAAATTTTTTTCTTGGCAAAATATATTTCTGACCAAGTATTTGACCATGATAATAACTAAATCTTATAGGATCTCCATATTTGTCAAAATTTGGAGAAATGTCTTATCATTTCTATAGTCAACAGAAAAATGAGATCCTGGACTTGGTGAAAGGTAAAACATGCTTTTAAAAAAACCAAATATGTTATAATTAACCAAATCTACCAAGTGAGAGAAAAATCCAGCTGGTTGTTATGGTAACTTTCAAGTGCTGACATATATATTCTGAAATTGTTGAGGGGCACTTGGCCACAATTTTGTTCACAAAATGAAAAAACTGTGGAGGAGAAAAGAACTCCTCAAAGTAGGACAGTTCAAGTTAGAGCATTAACCATGAGACCCCATTTACATGAGATAAGCCCACCATCCCACTGACAGAATAGATAGTGCTTGCATTTGTTTCACGAGAATATTAAGGCAAATGGCTAAAAATACAAAATACTAGAAAAGTTGATATATGCTATTAAATTTCTTTTCTATATTTTCTAGAGGTAAGCTTGGTGGGAATCTGTCATATTCTACAATACTCAGTTCTTAACCATTTGTAGCAAAAGCAGTTGAATTGAATCCCACATTTATTGAGTATTCACTCCACATAGTTTAGCCATATGTCAGGATTGTGGGGAACACGAAGGAGGTATATCTCTGTCTTCAAGAGCCTCCAATGAGACAGGAGTACAAAACAGCAAATGAAAATGAGCAAACAGACAAAAAGGTATAAAACAACGTGTTAAACAGAAAATAATTCCTTGCTAAACTGTATAGACCAAACAATACGGAATGAAGAAAACAATGGAATTAGAAAGTCCCATTTACTATGGAGGAAAGTGTGAGTTATCTGATTCTGTTTTCTTAATAGACTTTGAAAGATGAACAAGGTTTAAAGAGATACAAACACCAAAAACATCTTGTTCTGGTACCTTAAGTCAAGCAAGTCTTATGTGCTGCCAAGGGCCCATTGGAAACGAAGTTAGAACTACACATGTTTAGTATTTAAAGAAAATACCACTGTTAGAATGTGGTAGAATATTCTGGTAGGATTTAAAAGAAGATGGAATTCAATTAGAAGAAAGGAAATTGCCTGAAGTATTCTATTTCTGTTTCAGGAGGATTTGAATACCAACAGAGGTCAGACCAGTAAAAGAAATGTGCTACCCCAGGAATTCTCAACCAGGGGCAAGTTCACCCCTTCAGGGAATATTTGACAACACCTAAATACATTTTTGGTTGTCACAGCTTAGAGCACGAAGGGCTACTGGTATCTAGTGGATGGAGGCTAATGATACATAACAATAAACATTCTGCAATGCATAGGACAGATCCCCACAACAAAGAATTATCCAGCACAAAATGTCAATTATGTTGCAGTTGAGAAATCCTGAGTCAGAACACCAAAGGCAGTAAATGGTGAGACTTTCTACCATAACTCCTGCAGCAAAACAGGCTAAATAAAGGTCAAAAATGGTGTTAAAGTTACAGAGGATGGAATCATAGGAAAATCTAAATTTAGATTATAGACTTCTTATGTCAATAAAGGTATAATTCTGGTATCAAAGAAGACATTTTGGGGCATTAAAAACAAATGCTTTGCTAAAGCTGCATAACCTAAATCTAATCATGAGGAAACATGAGATAGACCTGAAATGAGGATGCATTCTACAAAATAAATGGTCTGTAATCTTCGAAAGTGTCAAGGAAGAACTAGAGGAATGTTCCAGGATTAAATAAACTAAAGAGACACAACTAAATGCAATATGTAATTCAGAAGTAAATTCTTTTGCTATAGAAGGCATTGCTGGGACAAATGGGAAACTTGAACGAGTCCTGAGGATTAGATGGTAGTAATTTATCAACATTAATCTCATAATCTTGATGTCTGTGTCATAGTTATGTAGGAGAATAGCCGTGTTTGTGGCAATGCACTCTAAAGAATTGGTAGTTATGGGATATGAGGTTTGAAACTTATTCTCCAGTGGTTCAGGGAAAAAACTACTTCCTACTTTTCTGTAAGTTCATGATCATATCAAAAATTCTAAAAAATAAACAAAACAAATGTATTTTGGAGAAAGCTAAATGTCCATGCATTTGCTAGTCAAAAAATGTTTTATTTAAAAATACAGCAACACTTTGGGGCACCTCGGTGGCTCAGTCAGTTAAGCGTCTGACTCTTGATTTTAGCTCAGGTCATGATCTCAGGGTCATGAGATTGAGCCCCGCATTGGGCTCCACTCTCAACGAGGAGTCTGCTTGAGATTCTCTCTCTCCCCATCTGCCCCTCCCAATCCCACGCACACACTCTCTCAAATAAATAAATCTTTTTTAAATTAAAAAAATAAAAATATAGCAACATTATAGTTTTACTTGGGACAATGTATAACAATCCCTACCAAATCTATATGATAACTTTTAAATCTTTTATTGAAGAAGGTAAGCTATACATACATACATATATACAATTTTGGCATCATGACCTCCAGAGAATACCTTATTGAATTTTGAATTTAAATGAAATATTCCTTATCTATTTGGCCATAAGAACTAATCTATTAAGCCATTTTAAAGTGACCAACTTTTTCCTATTAAATATGATATTATTCTTAATTTGCCAATCAGTTTAATTGGGCTGTTAAGTAGAAAAATACATAGACAATTGCTTCTATAGTTAGGTTCAGATCATACACAGCATAGGAGGTTCTATGTAGCCTCTAGTTTGGTTTGAACCAAATTAAACAAATAAATCAACCATTCTTAGTGAGGACACTAAGGTGGGTTTAAAAAAAGTAATTTCACACCATCATTATATAGAATCTTTTCAAGAATATTTTAGAAAATTGTGTTCAATCCATTCCACATACATATTTTCAACCTACAATTTATAATGCTCCTTTAAATACAGGACTTAGGAAAATTTTTTGGAATTTAGCTGAGGTTTTTATGTAACCAAGATTCTGACCTTTTCTGAGTATATTAAACACCCCTTATAATCATGGTACTCACATCATGTTCTTCCAACCTCTTAATGTAGTAGACATTATTCCCCCTTAAGGTACAAAATTCCAGAATAGAAAAACAAATATAAAAAACCAAGAAGAGGGGCACCTGGCTGGCTCAGTCACAGGACTCTTGATCTCAGGGTCATGAGTTCAAGCCCCATGTTGGGTATGAGGCCTATTTAAAAAAACAAAACAAAAAAACAAACAAAAAACTGAGAAGATAGCCAGGTCAGACTTTCTTCCAATTCCCAAGCATCTGGTCTGATCCCCATACTGAGTGGTAATTTGTACTTCAAACTCTGCTGTGTTGTACGACAATCTAAAAGAAATTACAAGTCCCTCCCCCAAGGTGTATATTTCTCGGATAATGATTGGGGTTAACAGTTTTGACTGGAAATTGATAATAAGTCTTGAGAATGAAGATTAATTGTTGATAACAAATTATTGTGTAAAAAATTATTTTCATCTATAACATCAATAAAAGTATCTTGATTTTTATAGCTTTCATTTATATTAATTGAAGGATGCTCTAAGACTGGCTGAAGCAGAAGAAATAACAGAAAGAAGATTCTCAAAAGAAGAAGAGGAGAGAATGAGGAATAAGTCCAGGGAAGCATGGAGAGTTGATTAGAAAGCCTGACGGAGAAGGCCCTTGTGTGAGGGAGAGGATAAAACTCACACATATCAAGGCCTGAACCCAGATGGAAAGGGAAGAAAAGGAAACAGAATTCCCATGATCACAGTGAGTATATAAGAAAGCATATATGGGGGTGCCTGGGTAGCTCAGTTGGTTAAGCGTCTGCCTTTGGCTGGGGTCATGATCCCCAGTGTCCTGGGATTGAGCCCATGTCAAGCTCCCTGCTCCACAGGGAGACTGCTTCTTCCTCTCCCTCTGCCCCTCCCTCTGCTTGTGTGCTCTCTCTCAAATAAATAAATAAAATCTGTTTTTAAAAAAAAGCATATATGGAATGACATGAAGAAACAAGGACAAGAGAATATCCTTGGCTTGGCTATTTAAAGAACAGAGGGCTACAAATGGACAATGTGGTGAACTCATTGAATAATGCATTGTTAAATTATTTGGTCTATCAATCACCAAAAAGAAGTTGGAAATAAAGCACGGCTGTTGCTATTACTCACACTTACATTCTAATTAACAGAATTATATATATAAAGGCATGCCTAAAAGATACTGCAAGCTCCATTCTAAACCACTACAATAAAATATCACACAATAAAGCAAGTCAAATGAATTATATGGCTTCCCAGTGCATATAAAATTTACGTTTACACTATACTGTAGCCTATTAAGTGTACAATAGCATTATGTCTAAAAAATGTACATATCTTAATTTAAAATATTTTGTTGCTACAAAAACACTAACCTTCATCTGAGCTTTTAGCAAGTCATTATCCCTGATCACAGATCACCATAACAAATACACTAAAAATGAAAAAGTTTGAAATATTGTGAGAATTACCAAATGTGACATAAAGACATGACGTGAGCAGAGGCTGTTGGGAAAAAATGGCGCTAATAGATGTAACACAGGGTTATCACAAACCTTCAATTTGTAGGAAAAAATGAAAAGCAATAAAGCAAGCAAAACGAAGTGCAGCAAAAGGTAACACTGTAATGGTTGGTCTCACTCCTCTTTCTCTGTGGGTCTGAGAGAAGTAAAGGGAACTCTTTGACTTAAGTCCAGTGTATGAAAAAGAACGCCTGGAAGGACAGTGGTAAGCACCACTGCTCATCTCAGTGCATCTTGCACGACCAGAAAGCAAAAAATGATCTAAATAATCAGCTTGGTTTAAAATGGTTAGTGCCTGCCTTCACTCTATATAACCTTTCAGGAGTAACATCTTCCAAAAAAGGACGTCCCAGAAGAAAGAACAAGAATGCCAGTGCACAAGGTCTTGAGTGAGATTGTACTCACATCAGCTCTCCCAACCCATTCACAAAACGTCCCTGCTTTCAGAGCAGTGGGAAGCAGCTGGGCATCATTCACAGGATGTACCACCCTCACAAGACCCCTCACAGGACTCATGCACACCACTCTGTAACAGCCTCCGTCTGTCTCCTGGCATGACAGACAGAATTGATCAGTAGTAAGTTGCTGATGTTCTGAAAAGCGCAATGTGTGTAGGTGCCAGAGGCGGGACGAGACAGAGAAATCCTGAGCTCTTATACAACAGTTACCTTGGGAAATAACCCAAGACAGCTCATGTTGTAAATTCCAGGAAGATATGCTGCACAATACTGTGCCTTGTCTGTGAATTCATATACCCGAAATAATAAGCTGCATGACCTTGAGAAAGTCAAACTTTCTAGGTCTCGGCTTCCCTACCCCTCAAAGCAGTGATCAAAGGCAAGGAATTCCTTGCTCCCTTTCCCCATTTCATCCCATCTGGTACTTGGTCCCTCACCCTCACAATCCAGTCATATGTGTGTCAATTTTTGTTATCAGTTTAGGTTTTGATAATAACATTACTCGAGAAATACATTGCCATCAAGATGTACTTGGCAGTTCAAAGATAGGCAAAATGGACTATGCAGGCTTGTTTCAAAAACTCTTAATAGATCAAGGTCTCTCCTAGGAAATCCTATCAAGCTACTGAGGAAGAAGTATGTGCACTTTTTTTTTTTTTTAAATAAGGGCCTCTAGGTCTGCCAAACTTTTAGAAGTCAATAGACAATATTTGAGAACAATAGGAGGAAGAGAAACAATGCATTCTCAAAAGCATCACATGTGTTTTGACTATTCTATTTTTCAAAATGGAAGTGACTTTATTTTTCTTCTGATTATAAGGATTTTTACCGCATATTGTCTAATTGCTTTTCAGGAAGCTTGCCCTCGTTGATTTTCCCATCAGCAGCATATACCATCCATTTCCTCACATTCTCACCATACTGGGCATTGGATTCTTTAGAGTCTTTGTTAGTTGAAATAATACTACCTTCTTTTAACATGAATTTGTAATTATCAGTGAGGTTAAATAGGTTTTCAGACATTTATTATAAATTGTTTTACCTATGACATTTGTCCCTTTTTCTGTTGTTGTATCTCTCTTGTTCATTTAAAAGAGTTCTTTATATTGAGAATATTTGTCCTTGACTATTTTTGTCTAACTTGCTGTTTGTATTTGGCTCATGAGATAGGTTTTTTTCTGTGTAAAAGTTTTCAGTTTTTATAGAGTCAAATATTTTCGTCTTGTTTAAGATCTTGCTTTTTTGTCTTGTTTAAGATCTTCCCCCACTCTATCTATCTATCTATCTCCTTATCTATCTATCTATCTATCTATCTATCTTCAAGTATTTCAGTTTCATTTTTTCACACTGACATTTTTGGTGCATATAGTATGTATTTTGGTATAAGCTATGATGTAGAGATTTAATTTCTTTTTTTCCCAGTTATTTCAACCTGCATTGACACATCCATATTTTCTCTTCTGATTTAAAACATCTCCTTCCCAACCGTAACTTCTTATATGTAGCTGTCTATTTTTCTGATCTTTGTATCATTTTCCCTTGATCTCCTCATTGGATATGAACTGATTCTGACACCACCACCAAAGTGTTTTAATGAGTGTGGTTTCAAATTTTATTTTAATATGTGGTAAGGCCATCCTCCCGACTTGCGCTTCAAAAATGTCCTGGCTATTCACTTAGGTTTCTTGCTCCAGCAGGGGTTAGGCACTTGAAGTGACGTGCTGAATATATGTAAGTATTTTTCAAAGTACACAAGCTTTGAAAGTCCTAAAGCAAATAATTTTATAGGAAGTAGGCATCTCCTCCTTTAAGACACATGAAGAGTGGTCACTGTTCTGAAAGAATACTCAGAGTGTGGATGGTGGTGAGGGTCAAGCATTTTCTAGCCCACAAGATGCATATTTGGCTGACTCACTGTGGCCATTACAGATATAAGTATGATGAAAGTATTTGCATATAGTGCATTCTCTTCGTTGCATTATTCTTTAAAAAAAAAACATTAAAATTATCGTGTAAGTAGAAAGAATGTAATTTACGAGTTGCCCACCATTTGTAAAGCTATGTGGACTTGTTGTAACAAATCAGATACTTGAAACTTTTGATCACATTCATTTCTGCGGTGTTCCCTTAGACTTTGTTTGTGAGGCCCTCTCTCGTTTTCAGCCACAACCGTCCCTCTTACCCACAGCAAGAGTCACTTCATCCCACCTATAATCACTAAACCAATCACCGACTACCCAAACCCAGGAGGGTGCTCCCACAATACCATTTACTCACTAGTCACATGGTGTGGAAATTGCCATTGTTTTTACCTGGAGCACCCATTAGAGAGTAGAGATAATATAATATTCATATTGTATTCCAATCCCTAGCTCAGTGCCTGACACGTATGACTCTAAATAAATCTTTAGTGAATGGGCAAGTGCTGTATACTAAATGTGAAGTGGGAGGGACACAAAATGCCCTAGCCCAGTATGCTCAGATTTAGCATATCTTAGTTGTCCTGACATTGCATTACAATTCTGGCATCTCTCTCACAGCTCCCCCAGAACTATCCTGTCTTTGAATCCCACCTCCGCTTCTCTCCTCCCTGGTCCTGCTGACAGGCTTGCCTGAATGCTGGCTCTCAGCCTATCAGACACAGCCATGCTCTATCTGCCTGCCTGGACACTTCATAACCTTAGGTTAGACTTCAGATGCCCACTGCTAACTTGGACCACTCTTTATCATCTAATCCCATACCATTTGGATCCCATGTTCTACCTGCTCCCAGTCCAGCACCTCCAGTCCCTCTTCCAGCTACCTACATGGACCTTGACTGATTAAGCCCAAAACACGTTTTTCAAGATAAGCAGACTGAGTGGACCTCACTCTATAATCAGTTCCTTTCATACAGTCCAAATCTTCCTAAATTCTCACACAATACTAGTGTTAGTACTGTGGAAGTTCAACTCCTATAAAAGTGTCTGGGAACAGAAATTAAAGTAATCCAGACATAAATCAAGTTGTAGGATTTTAACCATGCATTCATACTATGTGGAAAAACAAGAGCTCTGTTTTTTCTTCTAATCTCTGTCTCTCTGTCAAAAGGACAAAATTCTTCACTTTCTGAGAAACCACAAGTCACTTTCATCTGGTTTTCTCCCTTGTCCTCTCTTCTGTTTGAGCTCAGCATTTCACGTGTTCATTTTGGTGAGATTCCATCGCAATACATCACCAGGAACACATGTGTTCCACTGGGACTTTATTCCCTGGAAGATGTTAATGGTGATGTAAATAACAGCATCATTGGAATTTGGGGCAAGTGATGCAGGGAAGAAAGCTATGGTGAAATTAAGACAAAATCAAGTAACTATAATCAATATTTCCTTTTGGGGTAATGTGGCTAGTATTGATGCTGATAGGGAACTTCAACGGTATTCATCAGTTGGAGCTGTCAGCAGACACATTTATTAAATGGCAGCTGTTGCTTTACCACTTGTAGGGGAGTGGAACAATCCTAACTCCAAAATAGATTTCTGAGGATGAGAACATTTCCAGCTAATAAACCACAATAAAAGCCTGATTATGTTTTTTTTTTTTCATGAGCTTTGCCGTACACGAGTGAAAAGATGAGGGGCAAATATTTGCAATTAGACTTGTGTCAATAGTTGTCTTATACCACTATATTTATTTATATTTTTAAGTAATTTTTAAGTAACGTGGGGCTCAAACTCACAACCCTGAGATCAAGAATCACACGCTCTACCAACTAAGCCAGTCAGGTGCCCCATTATACCACTCATATTTAAAGTAAGAGTTTTAGTCTGTTACTGGAAATACATCTATATCATGCTAATCATAGCTAGAGTTTGGCTTCCACTCACTTAGTTATGTGTTGGTTATTCTCTGATACTCTAATGGACATTATAAATGTTTGTTAATTTTTAATTGGTATTGTTATAAAAGCAATATGTGACCAATAAGGTTAAAAAGAATACTGAAAAGCAGAGAGATAATCACCCATGGTCACTAGTTGTTATTCCCATGTTTATAAAAAAAAAATTATGTTCAATCAAATCAATGGAAACTTGTCAGTAATGTTTACTTTCTGAATTCCAAGACATTTATTTTTTTCAATTCCACATTTAATAGATGCAATTTAGCAACCACTTATTGAGCACTTATTTTGTGCAATGTGATTCTAAAGATCATCCCAAGTCATCTGAATCTATTTATCATGTTAATGTTTTAAATTTACACATAAATATTAATCGGAATAATTATAATCTCTCACTTTTTGTTCAGTTTCTCTTGCTTAGAATAATCTGTGTTACAGAATTTGCCATTGGTGATTTCCATCTTGGTAAGGTATAATTTAACTAGACAATGCATATAGATTTTTCCCCTAGGTGTAAAAATCCTGCTCTGTAGAATTTCAAACTTAAAGAATCAATCAGAAAATTAATTCCATACATGCTGCCTAAAAGTGTAGACTTTATTTTTCTTAAGATTTATTTATTTATTTGAGAGACAGAGACAGAGACAGAGACAGAGAGCACAAGCAAGGGGAGAGGCAGGGGGAAAGGGAGAAGCAAACTCCCTGCTGAGCTGGGGTTCAATCCTAGGACCTGGAAATCATGACCTGAGCTGAAAGCAGATGCTTAACCATCTGAGCCACCCAGGCACCAAAAGTGTAGACTTTAAAAGGTCTGCGGTGTACTTGACCCACTGGCCATGGGATCAGTGATATCCCCGGGACAGACCAGCTTGTTTCCAGTGCACCTGCTGCTATAGTAGAAGTAAAGTAATTAATCCCTTCCTGTTGTTGCTGATACCATGAGAAGTTAAGGGGTGGTATGTAAGTCCAGATAGGGGAATCCCAGGGAAAATAGTGAACCTAGCCAAAGTCACAGGACTAGGGGAAAAGTCAAAGGTCTGAACAGTAGACTAGAGTTTGTGGTTAGAATTTCCACTGGAAAGAAAATATGTGCCCAAAATTAAGGCAGAAGATATTATATAAGTCCACAAGGGAAAGGAAAGACAGTATATGGAACAAAGTCACTGGGGAAATGGAGCACCTTGGAACAGCGTCTAAGAGAACAGGTTGCCTCCACTTGGCTCACTTATTGGGAAAATAGAGAAAGCAAGGACCCAGTCTTTAATCAAGCAGAAAGCTCACCTAGTTATCAGAGCACCAAGGCCAGCTGCCACCGGACCCTTGATGCTGAAACAAGGAAGCAGTGACCATTCACCACCTTAAATTCTCAGAGTTAGCTCCAGAACAGCAAAGCAATGAAGAGATTAAGAGTACAAACTGAGGAGTCCAATTGCCTGACTCAAATCCCAGATCTGTCATCCGCTTGTTGGAGAGCCTTAGACAATTCCCTCAGCCTTTTTATCTATAAAATTGTGGAGTATATGAATATATGCCTTATGGGGTTGCTAGTAGCTAATACATAGAAAACATTCAATATAATATTAGCTACTTATTTGTTTATAATGATCATGTGATAAAATGGGTAATAGACTTGAATTTGTAACTTCTGCCAAGTGACTTCTCTTCCTTCATCTTAGTACTGTCTTCTCTTAAGTGATGAGGTTGTACTAGATAACTGGTTCACAACCCTGGATGCACATTAAAATCACGTAAAAGCTTCCAAAACCTACTGAGGTCAAATTGAATCAGAACCTCTAGGGCATAGCCCCAGGCATTTGAATTTTTCTAGCATCCCTGCTGATCCTTTTTTTTTTTATAAGATTTTTATTTATTTATTTGACAGAGATAGAGACAGCCAGCGAGAGAGGGAACACAAGCAGGGGAGTGGGAGAGGAAGAAGCAGGCTCATAGCAGAAGAGCCTGATGTGGGGCTCGAACCCAGAACGCCAGGATCACGCCCTGAGCTGAAGGCAGACGCTTAACCGCTGCGCTACCCAGGCGCCCCATCCCTGCTGATCCTGATGAGCAGGGAGTGTTGAGAACCACAAGACTAGATGATATGATAATTCCAAGTGAGCTCAGAGTTCAGTTTCCTGCTGGGTACGGATGGCTCCAAGACCAAAGCTGTATAATCATCAACAACGTGAGACTCAAAAGCCCCATTCCTACTTGAAATCAGACCAGGTACAGAAGTACCAAGAGAATCAAGAGCTCTTACAGAAAACTCTTGCATTAATATGATAAATTGTTAATATCTTCCACTTAAGAGGCCATATCAGTTTTGTTGCCAAGAAAGATTTAGAATAACTGAATGCAAAAAAAAAAGGGGGGGGGGGAGCCTTCCAGAAGCCAACAGTCCTTTTTCTCCAATGGATATAACACTAATCCTTTCCCTCCTTTGATACTGTTGCACCCTTTTACATAAAGATAAGAAATGACATAAGGGAAGTTTTGAGTTGATTTGTTAGAAGGAAATCAGGGGAGATCCTGTGAATGAAACAGAGGGACTTGATGAAATATAATATAGCACTACTTTTATTTTGGATTAAATAAACCTATGCCACAGCGCAAAGAGTATATTTGCTTCAGGAATATGTTTAACATGTCAGGTAAGCAGTAGTATAAGTCCTGTGCATTGACCAGTAATGAGTGTTCATGTGTATGCTGAGGTGGGGGTGGGGTCAAGGTATGCTAATATGTTTTTGACAAGATACTGTTTTCAATTCATAGAATAAAATTTTTCAGAGGGTAGAGATTCATTCTGTTATGTGCTCAATTCACATGAAACATCCATATATCCTAGGATATTCAATCCCATCACCTGGGATATTTGATACATAGAGTATTTATGGACACTGACATCAGAAAAAGCAAAGCATTATCTGATCTTTCAAAATTTAATAAGAACTGCTCTCCTTTTACTTCAGATAATCCAAAAGTTAAATGCCATACATGTAAATAGAAACTCAAAAATTTTAAATATATCTAAATGATCAGACATTTAGCATCATTAATAGTCACTCTTGGTTAATAAAGATAAAAGAATTAAATAAAATATCCAATAAAATAGTTCACGCTATTGATCACAGTAGCAAACCACTGTTTGAAAGTATCAGGTAATTTTCCTTAAACTATAGCAAGCTCTCTGTTTTTTTCTGAAGGAACAACATGCTGCCAGATTAACAACTCACTACCTAAGCAAAGTTTTGGGAAGCCTATGAGAGCTCTTACATGGAATGAGACCTTCTATTCCCTTCTTCATTGCCTCCTCCAACCAATGTACATGCACCAACAAAGACTTCTTCAGGGAACACTGCTACCAACACCTGAAATAAATATTCTGTAGGACTCCCTCTTGAACCCACTTAACAAACTGAACGCTAATGACCAAGGCAGGGATCTGCAGAGCATTTTGAATGTTACAACAGAAGCTGGGGTTCTGAGTTGTCAACAGAGGCAACACAAGGAGACCAAAACCCCAATGGTACCAAAGGATCTGGCTACAAGAGCAACCATAATAACTCATAAATGCAAATGCTCCGTGCCACCCTCTCCCAGGGAATCAACTCAGCAATGTAGAAACCAAGAACCATGGGCTCTTGGGTGGCTCAGTCAGTTAAGTGTCTAACTCTTGATTTCAGCTCAGGTCATGATCTCAGGGTTGTGAGATGGAGCCCGCCATTGGGCTCTGTGCTGGGTGTGGAACCTGCTTAAGATTCTCTTTTTCTCTCTCCCTCTGCCCCCCCCCCCAAAAGAACCACATTGCCCCATCAATAACTGTGGAAGAATAGCTTCTGCATTTCAGTACCCAGGCTTGGCTCTTCCTGGGTTGCCCAGCTCTAGGGGCCATTGAAGTTTCTGTCTCTAATTTGGGATCTGGGAAAGAGTCTGAGCCCCTGGAGTGTCACATCCTACAACTTAACAAAAACATCTCATAGTCACCTATGTGGAGGTCTTCCTTGAACTTTAATTTAAGCCTACTTTACAAGAAAGTAGTTGAAAATATGGGCTGACTAAGGTCAAACTGCCTGGGTTTGAATGTCCAACCTACCAGTGCGCATGTTACTTACCATCTATCAGCCTCATTTTTGTAATCCCTAAAACAGAGATAAAACTAGTGCCTCACAGGGTTATGAGAAGTAAATAAAATCATCCAGTTAAAGTGTTTGGCACAATGCCCAGCACAGAATAATCTCCAGTATATGCCACCTAGAATTATAATCATTTATAGATACTAAATAATTACATATAGCTATATGTTATATAGATGATATGTATTATATGTAGTTATTATCATTATATTATGTATTATATCATCATATAAGAATTGGGATTCAGATGCACAGTCATTGGTAGGAACACCTGGGATGCGGGCAACGACCTCCAAAATGAACAACATATAGAAGGTGGGGATATGTGACCCAGAATTGAGGAGCCCCTGAGGAGTGAATTCTACCAATGCAGCTGGCTTCCTTATGCACCAGAACAAACAACAGGCTGTGATCAAAGCAGTTGGTTTGGTGATGTCCAAACCAGAAGATGATAACTATCAAGACAACATGTGAAAGTTAAGCTTATGTGTGAGGCCCCTCCCTCATCCAAATACCAGGCTGCCCAAGCATGTATCACTTACTAAACAGTTATTGAAACACAAAGAGCCTTGAATATCTCCAGTGTCACATTTCAAGACTTACAGAATAATTAGGAAAAATCTGAGCTGGCAAAACTCTTCCCAGCTCACCCTGGCAAGCAGACCATCTTTGTTTTCCAGTAGTGTGTGTTGTCGTCACAGTAACTGTGAGCCTCCAAATACAGGCCCAGGCCGTCATTTCCTCATGGACTTAGGCTGCCACACTGAAATAGCATTATGAACTCAGCAATGCCTCTTCCTTTCCTGTTGTGCTGTGGTACCTCAAAGAAGCAGGCCTTAAAATGAGTTACTTAAGACATAAGTATATTAAAGAGATATAAAAAAAATAAAAATCCTTTTATCCCTATTACCATATCACCTATGACTCCTGTGTGTGTGTGTGTGTGTGTGTGTGTGTGTGTGTGTAAAGACCTTATTTTTACAAAGATCTTTTAGATAAACAAGGCAAGTTGGCAGTAATTTGATTGTCTTGGTGATGTCAACAGTCTACTGTTTTTAATCAAATTGTCTTTCGGCTTTAAATCTTCAGCAAATCATTTTTTAAAGAATGTATTTGGCCAACTCTGATGAGTTCATTTCATGGATTTCCCACACCTTTTCCTTACAAAGATAAGCAGTAGCTAATTCATTTCTTCAAAGTAATTTGGGAAGATTGCAGTTACAATTGTTGCAAAAGCAAACAAAACAAAACAAAACAAAAAGACTATTTTCAAGGGTAGACCTATAAGATCTTTGGCCAGTGAAGCAACAATCATGTTCATCTACGTTTTGGTAAAGGAGGTAGGTTGAATTTAAGCAAGAAAGCAAAAAGAGAAAAATCCCTGAACCTTAAGGACTAAAAGTCAGATCTCTTGAGATAAATCCTGCATTTGTTTTAAATTTTTTTAGTCTGTCTTTCACAGACCTCAGAAACGCATAAATCACCCAATATTATGCGTGTTGACACCATTTCCCAAAAAGGAAAAGCAACGCCAACCTTCTTTTGAATTTTCAGTGCTGCTGTGGCTTAAGCAAAGCTCTCAGGGACTGGGGTGCTGGTTAACGTCCTGTTACTTCATTTCTGCTGGGAGTTTCTCAAGTTCTGCAATCAGCTGGTTAGCAGCCAGCTAGAGCTGCTCAATTCATGTTTGACTTTCCTTATTCTAAGTTCTTCCATAACTCCTTCTTTGCCTTTGAAATCAAACTGCCTCAACTATTGTCACAGGGAAAGGAGAATTCTGCCTGTAGCCTTTTCCCTTCTGTGATTAGCCAAAGAGTAAGAAGGACTATTTAAGGAAAAAGAAGAACATAACCCAATATATTTTCCGGAGGTTCCTATATTTTTGCCCTAAAGCCTTTATAATGTATTCTATAAAGCCAGGAAAAGTTCTTATTTTTTTTTCTCTTCTTCCTTTTTCTTTCTAAAGCAAGGTTTTCATTAAAGAATGACCATTCTAAAACCCAGTTAGCTTTATCTGTTAGAAACGTATCCTTTCAATTGGGAAAAATGAAGCAAATGGTCAGGTCGAAGCCGTAACTAGCCGGCAGAAAGTTTGTTAGCGCTAAAGCTACTGAGAAACTTCCCTGTTTATAAGAGTGTTCCAAATGTTTTTGTTAAATTAAATATACAGAATAGTAAGTACCCCATAATATACACATACATCTTTATGATATAACAAGGGTTTTTTTGTTTGCCTTGGAATATACTTTCTTGTCATGTTTAAGAAGAATGAATAGGATTAAGGACGATGAATAGCAAGAATTCATTTCCATTTGGTAAGGTTAAAGCTAGCGTGAGATGACCTTTTTTGGTCTTTTCATTTTTATCTGTTACTAGGTTGGTAAAACAAAACAAAACGTCTAAGGGAAGAAATAAAGAATGATAAATTTAATAGTATATTTTCTATAGAGGAGGAAGTCGCCGTTGCCATACATTACCCGGTGCTATAAAAAAGACACCCAAGCACGATGTATAAACACACTTTATCTCCAAGTGCAAATATAGAAACCATAGAACAGCCTATGCTGTGGGTGATTTTTTAGCCTTTTTAGTAATGATTCTATAAGACAGCAGGCTGCTGAGTGATAAGAGGGGGGGGGGGTTGAAACATAAATTCCATACTAAATGATTGGCAGGCGTTCAAACTATGTGTGCTTACAGTACCCAGCAGCAAAGTATGTCCCAAACAAGATTCCACATTTAAACAATACATTCTTCTGCCTTTCCTATGATCTAGGAACTTGAGTTCAGACTATCTGTATCTAAGAATTTTGTGGGCAACGAAGATTAAAATAAACAGAAAACTGCATTTAGGATGTGATAATAAAGCAATAATAGCTTAAATTTATTGAAAAGCCTACCAGACAACTAAGTTTTATTAACTCATTTAATCTTCAAAACCATTCTATGAGGAAGATAGTATTATTATTCTCATTTTACAGATGAGGAAACTGAGGCACAGTGAGTAATTTGCCCAGTGTCACAGTGAGTGGAGATTGAATCCAGGCCATCTGGCAGGCCTTCCTTGCCTCCTCCTTCATACCAATATCCTTGTTGTATTTTCAACTCAGATTTAAGGAAACAAATTTATTGTATTAGCTTATCTTTCTATTGCTATAGATGTTAAAAATAATTAATGTATAAACAAATTTATGTTGCAGCCTTTTAGATGTCATATTTCTAACAAGTTGTTACCAATTTTCTCTCTTAAATCTTTCTGCTGAAATAGATCTCAATCTAAGCTTTCCCCCTCACGTCCCAAAGTGCTGCTTTCCTAAAACCCATGTGTGTAGAAAAATAAGATGAGATAAATAAGTAAAAAAATGGATTAAGCAAGCTCTGTAAAATCTTATTTCTTAGGGCACCTGTTTCATGAAGAAATTCTCATCTTCCAAAAAAGAAAAACACAATCAGCATTAGTTTAGAATGTGCATTTTGCCACCAAGTTTCACTTCTAAAAAATAAAAGTATAACCACAGGAAAACCACTGCTAAATGAATATATTGAATATTTCACAAATTTCATTGGGAAAATCCCATAACGATTCTTGCTAAACACATTTACAAGAGTAATTTTAACTTTCTTGGCTATCTTAAAATATAAAGAAAAGGCCCTTCTTTCAGTGGACACAGAAAAAAATTGCTTCAAAATCATAATTCATGTTTTATCTCACACAGTAAGGCTACAGGTTTCATGAGTGATTAAAAATAAATCGGAGAAATGTCTCTATTTTTAAATATCTAGGGAAAAAAGAAAAAGGGATCATAACACAATATTTAAATATTTTAATGTTCCAGGCTAGATTGTAATCCATGATGATCTACAGATAAAAGTAGCCATGATTTAAAGAAACAGTACCAAAGGTAATCATAAATTGAATCTGGTACCAAAAGATGATAAAAGTTATGTGAATTATAGCATTTAGGTGAGTAGATGCATACACAGGACAAGTACCTATCTAGTATATATACGGTCTTTATATATAGTTCTTTCTAGTTCATTCTCAACGTACATCATCTCCACAATCAGGTACATGAGCGTAGTTAGAATTACTTGTAACCTCTCTGTGCACGATAAAACTACGAAGACTTGCCTTAATAAATTTTTGAGATTAAAAAGTTATTAACCACAATTAACATTTGCTTTTCTTGATTTTATACTTATTTATACTTTCTCACATACTCATGATCAGAAATCTAGAACCAAAAAAAGTTAATGGAACATCCACAGTGTGCATGGAGATAAAGAGCTCCAAAATCAAGTGGTGCTCAGGTCGATGTAACTGTTTCATTAAACTGTTCTGAATTTAAAGATGCAAACCCTATCCCAAAGTACCTTAATTCTAATAGAGCACCAAACTGTCTAAAAAGGAATCACTTCTAAAAGGTAAGGTCAGGGAATCGTTGTGAAAGTAGAAGACACTGATCTGGGCTTTAAAGAGTGGACACGGTCTCTACAGGAAAGAGGAGGAAAGGTACTCCAGGCAGGGGGAATGAAACAGGCAGAGGTGTGGCACTGAAATGTGCACTGTGCATGTGTTTGGAGAATGGCCCAAAATCTGAAATATCTGAAGCAGAAGGACACTTGTTGTTGAGTAATGGGAGCTGAAACTGGAAAAGTTAAGTACGTGCCAGATGATGGAAGGTTTTCAAAATACCCGGCCTAGGTGTTTGGCAGCAACCAGGAGCCCCAGAAGATAACTGAAGAGTAAGAGAAACAAGCAGAGCAATGTTTTAGAAAAATTAACCCCGTGGTCATTGGCAAGATGGTTTGGATGGCAATGAGGGGGAGGAGCGGAGCAGCGCTGTTACAGTCCAGACCGAGGGTGAAGGCAAGAGGACTTGGTGTGGTAGGAGATACAGTGATGGAATCTAACAACACTTATGATGAAGGGGAAACTGCAGATTGCAAAATAACACAGATATGTGAACTCGAGCGAACGAGAGACCAGAATTCACATGGTTTGTGGAGGGTTTGATTGTGCATACACTGGAGGGAAGCACATGGTCTAACCTGAGCTATTTTTGTTTCTCAGGGGTAAATTTACAGCCCTGAAGACAATGCTACTCAGAAATCGATTCATCAGGAAACACGGCTTTCACCCAGGGCCAAATGCTGTACTCAGTTATCTACACACTGTTCCACTGACTCCAAAAGAAATTACATGCCTAGAACTAATGGCAGACTTTGGCCTTACACATACAATTGTAAGCCAACAATGTGACCCTTCCTGAGATAAAAACAAGAAAAATGTAAAGCATTTAGTTCTGACTTTTCAAAACTTTTTCAAGATGAAGATACCTCATCTCCACTAAAGTACCAGGAGTTTCATTCTCTGATACCAAGGTTACCAAACTGCATTTTGCACTATACATGTACACATTCATTATATATGATTAGCTTCATTTACTTCATAAACTAATCATGCAATCAGAATTAGGAAGCATTGTACATACTGAAATGTATGTAGTATTTCCTTCTCCTGAACATTTCAATATATAAGCTTTAATTAATTTTTCTTAAAATAGAAACATTTACTGAAAGGGTTGATACATTCTTATTTGTCAACAAACCACCTGTTCAAAACTGGTCTTGGGTAAATTCTTTCTTTAAGTTGACAAAATAGACTCAAATAATTCCTTTTAAAATATGCGTCTGTAGCTTCTCTGATATCATCCTTAGATTAGAATATTCATTCAAATCATCACGTTCATTTAAAGGAACAAATTTATGCAAATCTAGCCCAACTATAGACTCCAGATATCAGTAACCATATCCTAACAGTCAGCCATAACTTTTGTCAGAATCAATGTGAAATCGATCACTCTAAGCAATTCTGATAAAACTGCATGGCAACTCATGGAAGGGGAGATAATACACCAACAGATAAAGGGAGGATTTCCTTCACACTTTAGTAAACACACTCATATACACCTATATACAACTTTAGACAGAAGTTTTTCTCTAATAGATTCTATTTCAGTTTTAAAAATCAGAATCTGTTTAATCTCTACAGAAGCAATTACTCAGTTTATTTTTTTCTAAATCACAAAACAACATTCTCCCGAGTAGTTTTATATCCAACAACTGCAGAAGTAGTGATTTAATAGCAGCTGTATTTTGTGCCTCGTCAGAAGCACTTGGGGTGACTATAACGTAACCAGGTCAGAACCAGCACAAGGTGTACCAGTGTAATCAGAGAATCAGGCGAAGGGAGAAGCAGATAGCAGCAAGTCTTAAGTACAGCAACACAAACACCGTGCAGGACTTTCCTCTCATTTACCACACAAGCTGCTCAGCTAGTTTCAGTAAATGAACGTTATTTTGCTCCTAGGGAAAATCTCTCGTCCATTGTTTAGCCATCTTAATTGTGAAAGGAGCTGTGAAGCTGTCCTTTGCCATATTTCTGTTACCTGCCCAAGAATGATAACGGGGCAGAAATATTTTGATGGCTATTACAACATCGTAACAACCTTTGTGCTTAAAAAGGAATTGGTGTAATTCTGAAAGAGATGATGTTACTGATTCTTTCAAAATAATCCACAATGATTATGATAATTCCTTAAGTGTGTTATCACATAGTGGAAACAGCAAGAATCAAAGGAATCCGACAACACAGAATCTGAGAGAACACTCTTCTTATAGAAGCAGAAATTTCTTAAGAGAGTAAATAGCTATTTATTTTGGTCTTACCTGACGGCAGCTTGTTTAACCAAGGGTATGTCCTTTATGGAGGTAGTTTATCCTTTGAAGAACCCAGTGGCTTGTCCCACAGCCCCAGGGAGACTGGAGTCTTGGAAAACTATCCAGCCCAAAAGAATACAGAGGAAAAAGCTTTTCCCACTTTCTTTCCTAGGACTAGCCAACAGCTGAAGTCATGCAGGAAACTGAGTAGAGGGAAGGGGAAAGCAGCTTCTTCTCCCTGAAATCCCGATCAGCAGAAATTGGAGGCTCTTGTCTATCTCCCACCCAGACTTTTGTTTAAAAGTTTTTTCAACTGTTGCTAGGTGTTGTTGGGTTCTGAGATTAGGTTTCTCGTCTTCTGCTCCCTTCACAACACTGTCGGAGCAATGACTTTGTTGAGGAGCTGAGCTCGCGCGTGCTATATTTAACCAGTGTTCTCAGCAAGTCAAGCCTGTCAACAGCTGAGAAGTTTGGAGCCGGCTTTACTCAGTTCCTCGGCAGCTGGGTTATCAGTGGATATAGCTCTGCTCGCCCCGTAAAAGATTGCAGGGAAACCGGCAGATCCTTTTAAGGACACAGAGGTAATTATTACTTGAAGCTCTTAAATACAGATTGTGATTTGGGACTTTGAATCTGAAGAATAAATAGCAGTTGTCTTGAGCAGAGCAATTTACCAATGCAATATTTTTCTCAATTAGACACTCTCAGATAAATGTTCTCAAATTTAAAACAGCCTTTTAAAAATGTGCCACAACTGTTGGGAAAATTCACAGAAAGAGATCATTCCAGACAGTTTTTTACATTGGTGTGTTACTTTCATAGCTAGATGGCTTACCCTGTCATAATCAGACTTGATCAGCTAGTATACCTGCATGTTATTAAAATAAGGTTAACATAAAGGAATGTCTGTATATTATGTTTTTGAATGGAAGAAGGTTAAGAAGGAAAACCTTAGCATTCTCACTCAGGTCATTCATTCAAAGTAAGAAGTGGAGAACACTTCAGGAAAACGAGGACTTGAAAAGCCTCTGGTTGTTGACAGCCTGGCCACATCATTAACCCTCCAGGCTCCAAAACCAGAGAAGGGTCACTTCTACCCTGAACTCTCACATGAAGACTGTCTCAAGATACTTTATTTGCTTTATTTTATATCATAAAATAGTATGAATCTGCCATGATTAAGATTTATGGGGGAAAAAAGTGTGTTTAACTAGTTTTGGGGACTATCTTATTACATATATGAAGTTAACAGTAAGAGAAACTGAGAGAGATTCCTTTAGCCACAGGCAAAGTAGGAAGGGACATACACACACACATACACACACACACCCCATTATTAGTTAACATACTAGAAATATTGCCCTGATAAAAATGTCACCAACCACATTATAAAGGTTGACCCCCTTCCTGAGATCAATTGATCAGCCTCAGGATACACTTTTTTTTGACATGCAAACTAAAGTTAGACCAAGCAGACAAATAAAGGCATGGATTTATCTTTTAAGTACTGCGTATTTGTGAGAAGTGGCTTATGTACTAGATAACCCTAATGTCTCTCTGGGAAAGGCTACCAGTCTTCACAAGACGGGTGTGCATGCGTGCGTGCGTGCGTGCGTGTGTGTGTGTGTGTGTCTTCTTTTTAAAGAAATGACCCTCACCGCCAAGATTAGCTGACCCCCCTACACTTCAACCCATTAGAAAACATTTCAGTTCTTCCCATCCCAGCCACCACACTAACAGCATTCATCCTTTCCCCTTAATTTATTTACTACTATTCACATACAAAATTACATTTGTTCAGATTCTTAGTCTTCCTGGGTCTGGGCCAACTTTGATTTTTAAAAAAGACTTCTATTAAGATGAAAGTGTTCTTAAGTGAAATTAACAGACTCATCTAGAACACTAATGGATCTTTCAGAAACAATCTATTCACAGTCCCTAAAAAGTGGGTTCTGATAGGAAGTGGAAGTGTGTGACTGGGCTAGGCCGTAGTTCAGAACGACCAGGAGAACATTTTTTACAAAGAGCTGGGTGTGGAGAAATTATTGTTTGGAAAATGCACACGCCTCACACAACATAACCCACGTGCAATAGCACCAGGTTGAGAACCATTTCACTAAAGAGGACTCCAGGAATGTATCATTTCACTTCTACTAAAAGTTCACTTTATAGATGTCTCCAATCCAAAATGAAACAGAGAAGCTTAGAGCCCAAGTCAAGATAACTAAGGGGAAATAACCCACTTTGTCTTTAGGGACCTAGATAATTCCATCAGGAGCATGATAGTTATTTCTTCTCTAACTATGCAGACAATTAGAGTTTACAGTGGTTTTCTTTTTTTGCTTTAATGAAAACCTAGTCCTCCCACCATTGTTTTCTCTAACACTTGGATTAGTGGTCCATTGTTACTATTAATTTATTTTAAACAGTGTGATGACAAGCAACAGCACACAGAGTATTTTATATAATTAGATACTGTTGCTACCTTCAAATTATGTTCTTTAAGCATATGTGCTTGTCTAACTCAGTATCCCACAATAATCAGTCTCTCTCTCTCTCTCTCTCTCTCTCACACACACACACACACACACACACACACACACATATGCATTCTCTATCCCTCTTTATAAAGTGAATTTATTTTTGAAAGCTTTCCCCCTGGGAATGATTATTCAGACAAAAGAATTTCCTACATAATCCACAGAGGAAGTAGTGCCATTAAGAGCTATTAGAAATTTGTGTTTTGTATACAGTCAACAAGGAACTGATTTTTCAACACATATTGTTAATATATTACTGTTCAGCTGCATCCTTTGCCCACAGTCTTAAGTGTGAGCATTCTGAGAACATCTGATAAACTTAAAACTAAAGCTGAATTTCAAGAATGAGTCATGATGAAAATTTTACATAAGAAGATAGGTTAATAATATCAATGAGAAAAAAGCGAATGAATTAAGTAAGAGTGTTGGCACATTATCTCTACATCCGTTTCTAAAACAAATTTTACCTACTTTGTTCATTTGAAGAGATATTTTTTTAAGTAAAAAATTAATCAGTTTGAGATTTGCTTCAAAATGGAGTTGAGGAGTAAGGGGTCGTGAGGGGAGTTTCCAAACAAACATCTCTGTTATTGTTTATTGCCTGCATCTGAGACTTAAATATAAGCTCCTGGGTAGTAGAGAATGTTTCCTGTTTGTTCCTTACTGAATAAGCAAGCACCACAGTAAGTGTTCAATAAACAGAAATGATTGAATGAGCAAATGAACAATATAAAGATGAAAAAAACTTTAGAGTATGTTATCCAAAACTTACAGAAAATGCTTCTAGGGTCTCTGGACAGAGTTATGTCATTATTACTTGCATATTAAAAGTTATAGAAAGAAATTCATAGATTGCAAATTAGTTATTTTGAATTTTGTTAAAATTTCAAAGGAAAGTTAATAGATTTAGGATAATAATAAAAATACTTATGTAACACTCACTATGTGCCAAGCACATTTCTAAAGGCTTAACATATATTCTCACAATAACCCAATGAGACAGGTATTATTATTATCCTCCCCCATTTTACAGGGAAGAAAACTGAGGCATAGGGATATGAAGTAACTTGATCAGGTTACATGCTAATAAGTAGCAGAATCAGAATTTGAACTAGAGAGTCTAGTCCCAAAAATTTCTGTTCCTATCCACCTAACTGCCTCCTTACACTTAATAGTCTCAGTATCCTGTTCTTGGTAATTACTGAGAGCCAAAAGATATAGACTTTGCTATACCTGAATAAATATACTTCCGACCAAAAAAATAAAATTCTACAGCTCTGAGGCAGATAGAAAAAAAAATAACTACATGATCAGCATGGTAAAATAAAAGCTTATTGGAACTGAAGTCCTGTTGAATACCAGAGAAGAGAAAATTGGACTGGAAAGAAGATAATTGCTTGGGAAAAAAAAAAGTGTCTATTTTTAAGCAAAGGATATGAGCTGTTCAGTATTCTCTCTAAAACAAACAATGCATGATGTTCTATGATGAATGAGTTCAGTGCCTAATGAAATTCTAAAATTACATTCTAAAAATATAATTTTGGTCTATGATTTGATAAGCAATTTTTAAATGTTTACAAGCTACGCATTCACAACCAAAACTTCTCAAAGATGTAACCAACAACAAGAAAAAAAACATAAGACAATATGGGGGGGTGGCAGGAGAAATCATTTTACATTAACTAGTGCTTTGATATCAGAATAATATTGTGTCACAGTTGCTATAGTCAGGTTTTATAATTTAAAAATACTTGCATCTTTTATTAATCTAGATATACTTCTATTTAAATCTTACAAAACTTTAAAAGAAATAGTGCTAATATTTTGTAATATCTATACACATTCAAAATAAAATAAGTACCTTGTCCTGTTCACTAATAAAACACATATAATGTCACTTATATATTTATTCATAAAATATTCAATTAAACCATGTATTTTCCCAACAGCTTCAGAGAAAAGAGAGCCAAGAATAGGTTTTTAGAAAGTTACAAGATAATAATATTTTTCCATTTACTTGAGCAAAGTAAGCATTTACATGCTTGATTTAGATATTAAAACCCCCACTTCTCCGCTTGATTTTGGATAAATAGAACTTAACTCAGAAAGTTATTATAGGATCATATTCTATCAAGATCACAAGCATCCTTCTTTTCAATAGAGACAACTAACATTCTCCTGAGTATATTTCCTTCTTCCTTTCCTGTTCCAGAGTCATCCCCCACTCTTGTTCAATGCTCTAATTCTTAGTTGTAATGGATGACTCAATTTTCTATGAAGGGATGGGACATTTAGTCTCCAAGAAATAGACACAGAATTGGGAAACCAGTGATTGGGCACAGAACCATGCAAAATAATGACTTTTCTCCACAGAGCTTATGGGTTTGTATGTATACACTCTATAGATAATTACAGTTAACTCTGAAAAACAGGCTGCCTTGGAAGCAGTGGTTAAAGACCTCTGATTCTGAAGTCAGGCAAAGCTAGTTTGAATTCAGACTCCATTACTTAATACCTGTGGGAACTTAGCAAATTATTTCGCCTAAGACGACTTTACCTCTTCTATAAGATTAATGAAAGAATTTAAGACTATTTATAATAGCCAAACACTAGAAACTCTGAGTGCTTTATACAATTGAATGCGTGTATTGTAGTGTAGTCAGTCAGATGATGGCTTGCTATTTACAGCAATAAGAATGAACAATCCACAACTGAACATAACAATATGGATAAATCTCTCAAATAAAATGTTAAATGAAAGAAGCTAGACCCAAAACAGTACACTGACGATTCCATGTACAACAAGTTCAAAAACAAGCAAAATAAATTTTTGGTTTTGGAAGTCAGAATAGCAGTTATCCTTAGGAGGTGGGGACACAACTGGAAATGGGCACAAGAAAGGCTTCTGCGGCATTGAATATTCTATTTCTTGCTGGTTATGCCAATGTGTTCAATTTGCAAAAATTAACCAAGCTGTATATTGGTGATTTTTTTTATGTATACTTACGTATTTTTTGTTTGTTATAATTTAATAAAATTTTAAAAATAAAAAATAATTTAAAAGTAAGAGTCCTTACCTTCTGAAATATTTACAGATGAAATAATATAGTGTCTTGGATTTACTTGAAAACAACCCGGTGTCAGGAAAGGAAGAGACGTGGACAAGAGAATAATGAAACAAGATTGGCCAAAAGTTGATAGCTATTGAAGCTGGGTAATGGGTGATCATTATACTACTCTCCCTACTTTCATACAAATTACTTTTATACTATTTCTTCAAAATAACCCTTACTGTTAGTTATTATTTTAATTATGAATATTAATGTAACTGTCACCTTAAAGTATCTATACAAACTGAACTCTTTGAATCCAACCAAGTCTTTACATGGAAATCACATGGAATTCCATTGATGTCATGAGAGAATCAAGAAGACAATTGGCTTTATAATATCGACACATACTATTAGCAACTGAGATCAAAAGTTGAATTTAAAAAAAGTAAGGAAACTAGAAAGAACTGCCTGAAGCAAATTAGTACTAAAACCACTGGGGGAACAAGCTTCATTCTTGCTTTTATCAACAAAACTCATTAACATATTGTTCTGCCTGTCTGATAATGAAAGGGAAAAACATCAAGAAACGAAGATGTCTAGGCAGCAAAAGCTGTGGGCCAACAACTAACAAGTGGTCAGTAACAGGAAATGTCATCACGAGGGTTCAACACTCAGGGTGACAAGTTCAGGGGGAGAAGTGCTCAGAAATCCTTGAATTCGGTATCCATTTTACAGCTGAGCAGGCCTTGTGTGCTTAATATTTGTATTCTTTACTTCTTTCATCTGAAAAATAGGTTATCATTCACCTCCTGGAAGAGCTGGAACATTATAGTCAGGGACAGAAAAGTGTTTTAAAATGATGAAATATCTAGAAATTTTGTGTGTTAAAGCTTTCCTTTTGGTCACCTTCCTTCAGGACTCTGAGGTAAGTTAACTATATGATGAAATGATGAAGTAAGTTCTTTAAAAAGCTTAGTGTTAAACAAGTATAAAAATGAATGTAGAAACTGGAATCATTAAGTCCAGTGAGATAAAAAAAAAATTGAATGAAAATTACAAAGCACTAATTTTTTAAAAAACAAGTTGACTTCTTTAAGACAATTACAATTTCCTTGTTGATTCTTTAGCCATTAAAAATAACATTACAGAAGAATATTAAATTATTTAATGAATTGGAAAGAAATTCACTGAAAGTTAAGTGAGAGCATTAATGAGTTGGTATTATTTCATTGGGTGATAGATATAAATAGATATGATATAGATATAGGTATTTCCTCACAGGCTATATATATATATATGTATTTCTATAGAAATACGTAAATACGTACATATGTGTATATACATATAAATGTATATTTATATCTGAAATATATAAACCATAATACTTACAATGGTTACCTTTCCATATGTTTTCTAAATTTTTTTAATTGACATTTTGTTTTTAGAGTAGGAAAATAAGATTATTTAAAATCATTTTTCACAGGGTGGTTTTCCAATATTTTGCTGAGGTAGAAACATAAAGACCTGTGTTTGGCATGACTTTCCTTTCTTGTTACTATTCAGGATTTCAATGAATTTGCCTCAAATAATGTAATAGTTAAACAAATGAGCACAGCTGAATTTTGTCTGGTGTGAGTCTGGCATTCAGTTTCATTTATTGAATTCCTCTTAATTTTTGCTTACAAGAAAAAGAAAAAGGTCATCTTGTCATGATTCTTCAAAATGAACCAGCGTTGCTTTGCTTTCCATGTTTTTTCTACTTTTTCATCCTTACAAATGTCTTAATTCTTCATAACATTACATCATTGAATTTGCTTCTGTAACTTTCTCCTGTGACATTTTCCCTCTGCGCCATAGATCGTGTTTGGGTTCTGCCTGGAAATTCTGCATGGTGCCAGGAGGAAATATTTTCACCTTTAGGGCTTACCTGAGGAAAGTTTCCAGCCATTGTGTTGCTGTTGACTTTAAGCGATAGGGGAGAGAGAAACACTTTCTGCACTCCCCCAGCAATATCTGGAATATGACATCACTATCTGACTATGTCTTAGAGTAGAAAGAGCCCTGGGAAAAAGGAGACTTTGCTCTGACCTCAATTATCGAGACAATTTTTAAAAATGACTTCATCTCTCTGAGCCTATTTCTTCAATTGTCAAGTAGAGATCATGGAATTTAATCTACACACCCCACCACCACTCTGGACCCTCCATCACTACCACCACCACAGCAGCTGCCATCACAGTACGTAAGAGGATGGGCAGGCAGTGCCGCAGGAGTGGGAATGGAGTGTGAGAGAAAAGAGAAGGCAATAGCGTTCTGGGGGGCCACTGCCATCAATTTTCATTATCTAAAATTAATTTTTATTGCTTAAAATTATTTGTGTTACCTAAAATGTCTTACTTGTTATAAGCTTTGTTTCTAATCTATCCATCATTTTTATAACACATAATTCATTGCTTAGATTTTTATACACAATTCTAAACTGTTAAAAACACTGTAAAACATGCAAAAATAGGAAAGCAGGAGTGTTTATTTTTTTTTAAAGATTTTATTTATTTATTTGACAGAGATAGAGACAGCCAGCGAGAGAGGGAACACAAGCAGGGGGAGTGGGAGAGGAAGAAGCAGGCTCATAACGGAGGAGCCTGATGTGGGACTCGATCCTAGAACGCCGGGATCACGCCCTGAGCTGAAGGCAGATGCTTAACCGCTGTGCCACCCAGGCGCCCCAGGAGTGTTTATTTTTAAAAATGCTAATTAAATTCGTTATAGCCTGGCTAAAGGGGAAAAAAGTTACAGTTCCAATTTTTGCTCATTTATGCCAACAAACAGCATTCTCATCTTCTGCGTCTGTGTGTGCTTAGAAAGTTGGCCATCTGTAACGCAGGTACATTTGAATGTACATTTGACCAACAGCAATTTATCAGAAAATGAATACATGCATTATAGAAGTAATGGACTTAAGCTACACACCAACATTATAAACCTCCAAATGTTCTCAGATTATAAATAAATAAATGAGAATGAGAGGAAAGGCTTTGAGGAGGGCGTGGACAGTGAGTGGTGACAGGAGCATAACTCATCCTAGTGCTGGGTCAGACCTCCAAACAAAAGGGCTAGTACTTCTCGAGTTTCCTCAATAAGACATAAATCTTGCGTTTGCCTTTGTGGGATTCAATCAAAATTTGCTATAGAATTAATGTAATAAACAAACGAGGAGCACTTACTCTGTGTAAGGCACTTTGAAGCAATGGTTCTCAGTTGAGACCACTTTTGTCCCCCAGAGGACATTGGGCAATGTCTGGAGACACTCTTGGTTGAGGATTCTACGGCATGCAGTGGGTTAGAGGCCAGGGATGCTGCTAAATATCCTACAAAGCACAGGACAGCTGCCCCAAACAAAGAATTATCTGGCCATAGTGTCGATAGTGCCAAGGCTGAAAACCCTGCATGCACTAGGGGATTAAAACACAGTGGGGTGCCTGGGTGGCACAGCGGTTAAGCATCTGCCTTCGGCTCAGGGCATGATCCCAGAGTTATGGGATCGAGCCCCACGTCAGGCTCCTCCGCTATGAGCCTGCCTCTTCCTCTCCCACTCCCCCTGCTTGTGTTCCCTCTCTCGCTGGCTGTCTCTATCTCTGTCGAATAAATAAGTAAAATCTTTAAAAAATAATAAAAATAAAAAACAGTAACACAGACAAGAACCACCCTCAAGAGCTTAGAGTCTGGCAATGAAGATAAGGCAGATACACAGCAAAATGGACAAAGCAAGAGGAGCTATAAGAAATATACAGAGAAAAAAATGACTTGTAGCTTCAGGGACCAGGGAAAACTTTGAAAAATAATACCATAAATGTCCATCTTAACATTCCTAAAATAATTTAAGGGTGCTATTTATTCTTGTAATTCTTTTTTATGTCAATAGTGATAAAGTAACCAACAAATGCTTATAGAAAACATCCTCTCTATTCTTGAAACTGTATTAAGTTCCCCAGGAAGACAAAGCCGAATAAAACAGAGCCACTATTCTCTGGAATTTAGAGCAGAGTTACACCTCCAATTCCATATTAACATCATCAAGGTTCATTCCTTCAAACACGTCATGTGTACCAATTATGTACCATACACTGTGTGGCACAAACAGACAAGATTTCTGCCCTTGTAGAACTGTCATTTAGGGGGTGCCTGGGTAGCTCAGATGGTTGGGCATCTGCCTTCTGCTCAGATCATGATCCCAGAGTCCTGGGATCAAGCCCCCATTGGGCTCCCTGCTCAGCGGGGAGTCTGCTTCTCCCTCTCCCTCTGCCTCTGCCCCTGCTTTTGCTCTCTCTCTCTCTCAAATGAATAAATAAAATCTTAAAAAAAAAAAAACAACTGTCACTTGGGGGAGGGGAAAAAAAAATCAAACCAATGAATAGATGATATCCGTATGTGACTTCTGTTTTCAAAAATACTGGACTATCTAGTCCCAAAATCCTAAAAGCTTCCCCACTACAAAACACCTAGATATTCTCATTCAAATCTCACAAGCATGCTTTTTGAAATCTAGCTGAGCATGCAAGAAGCTATGGAAAACCTCTAAGGGCCAAAAGCAAAGAGGGAACTAAAAACCAGAATAGTGAGTGTAAACTGACAGTGAGGTCCCTAGGGTGTGGGGAGCAGGAGAACAATTAGTCTCAGAAACCACTAGGTTTTAGTGACGAGGTAGGAATAGGGCATGAAGTGGCAGGTCCCAGAGGTTAGGATCTGGAACTGAGACCCCTGAATAAATCTAGGACTCTTAGACTTAAAAAAAAAAAATTACAGGCATAGGCAAATAAGAAGGAAACTTATCCATCTTGGCCTGGCTCTAGTTAAGGGAAAAAATAGCCTATGCTAAGAATTCATTACCACAAACCAGGTTTTAACAGGCTTGATGAGCAAAGGTACATTACTCATGTTGTCTAAGAATCCCCAATCCAGGATGTTAATATAAGAAGACCCAGACTGGTAATCCCCACAGAATAGCTAACAGTGTATCCACACAGTCCATCCCTTGTGACCAGCTCTGTCTCTTCATAAAGCCCTGGGATTATACCTAGCAAATAAAACTTAGTACATAATCTTTGTTTCGGGTTCTGCCTTCTAGGTAACCAGAGCTAAGTTAGGGACTCTTGTAAGAGAAGGCTTATTTAAGGAGCTGCCATTCTAAACTAAGACCTGAAGGATAGGAAGCCTATACAAACCGTAGAGGGGAAGAGTAATCCAGTAGAGCGAATAGCACTTCCAAAGGCCCTCATGTGGAACAGGGCACAGAACCTTCGAGGAACAAAGAAGGTAATGGCAGAGAGAAGTTTGGAAAGCTGCAAAGGAGCACAGTCATGTAGAGCGGAGGTCTTCGGCCTGGACCCCAAACACAGCTGTGTGTGTTTTCTTAAATTAGTTGCCAAAAGTTGAAAATAAGGAGATAGCACATAATAATTTCTGGATTTTCAAAAAATTCAAAAGATCCGTCAGCAGTGGGCTTGCATTCTTACACGGCAACCCTCCGCTGGATCTACTCCCTTGAGTCAAGGCCTGTGACCTCATGTTTACCACTGACCCCACCCAGCCTTTTTCATTCATTTATGTTGCTGATTTGACATCTATGGGAGTTTGAATTATAGGTCCTAACTTGGGACTTCATAGGTTATGGCTTAAAAAAACATTGGATTTTATTCTAAGACCTTTAAGTATTCTAAGCAAGGGAATGATATGATCTGATTTATATATATTCCATTCGCTGTAAACAAAACACAACAAAAATGATTGGAGGGAACCAAGAATGAAAAAGAGAATACAACTGAGGAAACTATTGCAGGAATCTGGGCGAAAGATCACCGTGGCTTGAAATGGAGTGCTAGCGATGGAAATGGAGAGAAGCAAATGGATTTTAAGTGTGCTTGGAATCAGAAAACCCAATGTTTGCTGATAGATTAGATATTAAAGATGAGAGAGAGAATCAAAATGACTTGTACAATATTGTGAAGAGCTTGAGCCTTCTATGGTCAACCGCTAAAGGGACATTTACCAATAATATTTGGTACATGGAGAATTGTGCTGTGAGGGGTACAAACAAAAGAAACTCTAATACCTTTAAGGAGCTTGAATCCTATTAGCAGAGGTAGGACTGAAACAAACGAATATAAGTTATACAATTTATTAGACAGCTGTAACTCTTAGAGTAATAATAACAACAGGTAACATTCATTGAAGGTATATTATATATTCAGTACATACATCTCATTTAATACCACCTAGAGTTAAGTATAATTGTCATCTCCATTTTAAATGGAAAAATAAAAACTCAGGGAAGTTAGGTAACTAGTATAAGATCATAGTTTGTAATTGGCAGAACTGACATTAGAGCCCAAGCCGACTGACTCCACAGGCCCTTTGTTTAATGAGTGCCCTAGACTGCTTTTACATACATTTAGTGGGGCCACAAAGTTACCTACATGCTGCAACTTAGACATGCAGAAGAGAAATGTCACCCCTTGGACTTCACTGAAACTGCTCTGAGCCTTTCTCACAAGCCTCTTTCAGCTGGTGAGAGGAGAGGGAACTAAACTTTCCTCAAGACTGTTTAAAACTTAGCTCCATTCAGTATTTGAAACTGTCTCTTTAGGTAATGTTTTGACCCCTCTAGAAAAGAAACGCAGATTTCTCAACCTTCCACCACATCCATGTGTGCCAGCACATATACACGCCTCTGCTACCCAAGATGGTGTTGGGATGTGTGGACAGAGAACCACAGACGTTCCCCAGTCTTGAGCTTGATGTCCAGGCCCATCTGATTGCTGCTGCTCTGCTGGCATTCATGCCTAAACTCCTTTGCTGGAATCATCCTTGATCTTGGTCTCTTAGCTGACTAAAAACTCAATAGCATTCCTTAGTTAATGGAGCCCCAGCTCAGCTCTCAGCAGTGCTGTAGAGCTCCCCACATCTGTGACATTGCTTACATTCAACCACCTGGCCCAAGAGCCCATCCCCTGCCTCTGCTTCAGAACCACTCCTATCTCAGCAGGCTCCACAGCTAGGCTGACAATAAAATTTATCATACAAATCAAGACACTTGTGGGAGTGACAAGAAGGTATATTACAACTACACTGGAACATGGGGTAAATCAGGACAGTCTCAAACTAGGACATAGGGCAGGCCTTGGCTCTCACCCTAGCTGCTTTGCAAGTTCCTCTTCTAGAAGTTTCAACAACTCCTGGGTTGTATCTATGCTACACAGGATGGGCGAGAGGTCCAGGAAAGCTAAACTTTGAGGGCTCTCCTAGCCTTACTGCACAGTCAAGTTCAGGCCATTGAGATTTAGTCGCATGTTAGTCTCAGCCCACAAGGCAATCTCTTTCAGATCCTAAATGGAAATAATGTCCCACACAGCTGTTTAACACACCTGCTCTTCTCCTGGGAAAGCCCAGAGAGGAAAATGGCTCAAATGCCATAAGGGAAGAGGTATCCTTCTCTTCACTATGGGAAAATTCTGTGACTCAAGTTTTCCAGACTTTCCCTTTGATAAGTTAAATCTAAAGCTGAAGGAGAGTGAAAAGACGAAACAAAGCAAAAACCAAAAACAAACACCTCTCAACTCCACAAAGCCTGCTTTCAAGGCTATTGTCTTGGTAAAGAAATCTAGTGTCTGCCCTCTTATCCTCAACCTCTAAGCCTCAAGACTCAGCTTCAAAAGTAAAAAAGTTCAGGGACGCCTGGGTAGTGCATTCAGTTAAGCATCTGACTCGGTTTGGGCTCAGTGTCTTGGGATCGAGACCCGAGTCAGGTTCCACACTGGGCGCCAATCTGCTCGAGATTCTCTCTCCCTCTCTTTCTGCCCTCCCACGCGTGCTGTCTGTCTCACTAGGATAAGTGAATACATCTTTGAAAAGGAAAAAAATAAAATAAAAGTAAAAGACTGCAAATGAAAAATGATTTAAGGGAGGAGGTGGAAATAAAATGCATTGGTTTAATACTTGCAAAATAAGATAACATATAGAATGCTGTTCATTCTCAGTCATTTCTGCCTACAGTGAAAGACGTATTTAATGTCATTCAAAATTAAGGTTCTTAACACAGACTTGGTAAGATGAATAAACGATGCCTGTTGTAAAATAGAGAGAGTAGATCTTCTGAGGTCAAAGTTCAGCTGATTTTGGATCTTAGATCCTGTTCTGAATATTCTATGGTTTTGTGATTTTTATCTCTAAAAGGCCAAAAAGTATTATGTATCAGGTTTCCACTTAGGGCTTTGCTTACTCGTCTAAGTGTCTCAAACCTAAACTGCAAGTCTTAATGTTTTAGAGTGGCATTAAATGGTTTTCCAATATTGATCAGGGATTATCGAGAGGTCCCCAAAGTTTGTGATGTTTCACAAGGGCATTCTAATGGGTTCATCATTCTATTTATTCTATTTATTGCCAGGCAGTGGCAACAGTTGCATCTTGTGTATATTGTTACTCTAGTTGATTTTGGATAACCCTAACTTAAAAACTTTATATCAATGTGCAGGTTTCCAAACATAAGTGGAAAATTACACAAATGCTGAGTAATCAGCCTTATGGAAGGACCAAACAAGAAGAGGCCAGGTGGACTTTGTCTGGAAAGGTTTTATAATGCCTTTATGATTAATAAACCTAAGGAAAACATCTGAAGCTTCTTTGAAATGTTAAGAATGAACTATTGGAGAACAACTGTGCTTCAAAGAGTAGTAAAGTATGTGAGGCAGTATCTCACTAGGGGGAAAAGGAATCCTATACCCCCAATAAATTATACAGAAAGGAGTAGAGGGCTGAGTTTGACAAGTTTAGAAGAGTTTCTTTTCACTCATCAACTCCAGCTACTCCCTTCAAACCCTAAACCCCTGGATTTCCAAGGTAACGTCTTCGGAATGTGCACAAGTAAATATTCCCAGAAATGCAGCTCCATATTGCATAACCAGAATAGATGGAGCTTAACAAAAGGAAACTGTATGGAAATCTGGATAGTTCTGTAAAATTTCTTTAGACACTTCATGTGAATGAAAGGGGCTTACGAAGCCAAGTAAAGGAAGAGACAGTCTGCTTTATAAATGATAACATCATCGATACACACTCACTGAGTATCAGCAGTGAGCAAGACTTGCTCCTAGAAATAAAAAGTTATGTTTGTTCCTTTAAGATATTTCATCTAGTTAATGTGATAGATATACAATTAGAATATACACAATTATAATTAGAACAACATAAAATAGGATTAGGACTAAGAATCTTAAATATTCTCCTCTAACGCAAGAGCTTATAAAGAAAAGAAACTTTTTTGGAAGGGTCTGAGCAAATCAGAGATGCAGACAGATAAATGAAGAATACACTGCATCCAGGAGGTGGAGATTAGCCAGTTCTCAAATATCCGTGATTGTAAGGACAGAAATTGTGTAGGGGATTGAACACATTACTGAAAAATTGAGACAGTGAAGTATACAAATGTACAAAAATATGAGAGAGAGTAGGAATAGTTCTAGTTAAGTATATGGTTGAGTAAAGAAGAGAGATGTGGTGAAATCCAAACCTTTGTCATTAGCTTTGTGACTCGAATTCGGTGAAAGATACAGTGACAGGTTCATGTCCTTTTTCTTTCTGTGATTAGTGAGATTTACTAAAAGCTGAATCAAGCTTAAAATACATACTATACTACCAAAATCTGACAGATAGTGCTGATTGTCCACCAATAACCCCATTCTCCCTTTTCCTATAATAACTGTGTTATAGCTGGGAACTGGTTACCTGGCTAGCTGGTGTTTCCCAAACTCCCTTGCTCTTAGATATGGCCTCCTGACTAAGCTCTCTCTATGTGAGTGTGAACATGGTGAGTCTGGGCCCAAGACGATAGGCATACATTCCTGCCACTCTCCCCCTTCCCACTACTGGAAACTAGACATGGCACATTCTAGTTTGACCATATAAACAAAGGCATTACAGTTGTGGATCATGGAGCAACAAGATAAAAGGGCCTGGATCTCTGAATCTGAGGCCCACAGATCTGTCCCACTGAACTCTGGACCATTATGTAAGAAAGAAACTTCTCCAGTCTTTAAACCACTGTATTTTGGGTTCTCTTTTTTATAGTCACTTAGCCTTACACAGACTGTTTCAGAAGAGAAAAGTATATGATGAAGGGAAAGGTATAGTATTCAATGATATATATTCTAATAGGAGGTAAACTTAATTTTTTCCCATAGCTATCTTTTGCTGAACCCTGGACAAACATTAAAGTAGTGTAGAAGCCATATTGGTGCCTATCCCATATTCCTTGGACTTTTCAGTATGCTCTGGTGAAATTCCAACTGCTAGCATCAGCATCCCTATGCCTCAGTGCTCTTCTTCCAGCTCTGTGCAGGTGCAGACTAAAGTGCTAAGGAATTAATATCTCAGGAGCAGCCCTCAGCCAATGACCTCCCAGGAGTTGGTGTATTAATATTCTAGCTCCCTCACCCCACTGGGTGGAATAATTCTAAGATGTGTACTTTTGCATCAGTTTTCCAAGAGTCCTCTATAGAATTAAGCTCCAGGTACCTTTTGCGGTAGCTGGCTTATCCATGTACCCCTTATCAGTTGCCTTCCGGTTACTCAGTCATTTCCTCCACTTCCTGACCATATTCTCGGAACTTCCCAAATAAACTAATTTCACTCAAATCATTGCCTTGGAGTCTGCTTCTGGGAGAACACAAATTAAGATAGCCAGCTTTTCATATTCACCATCTCAGACAAAACAATTCTCCAACCATAGTCTTTATTATTAGATAGTATTATACTATTTTTAGGAAGAAATTAAATTTGTGAGAGCTAAGTAACCTGACCCAAGATCAGTATCAGAACTAGAATTGGTTGGAACCCGGGACTATCTCACTTAAAAGTTTTTGCATCTTCCAATATACTAGACTACACCAGAAGTGGAAGATTTCTAATTGTCTATTGGTGCAAATTTCAGTAGACAATAATACTGGAAGTTTTATGATTGGATGATATATTTCAGGGAAATTAGACAAAACAGATTCTATATTAGTCTATAATATCTTGTGTTAAATAAAAGCACTTCTGGTAACACTTTTTGTTAAACAGACTTTTTTTTTTAGCCTGAAGGCGGGGGGGGAGCAGTTTTCAGCTACTTGCTAACACAAATTTATTTAGCCCTTTTTAAATTAGTTAAACCCTCACCAGAGCCACTTCACGTGAATAAATCTGCTTCTTAAAATGGTCTGCATGGATTCTTTCATTTAGGAACCTAGCTCTACTCACTACCCTATCCACACTTGCATAGAGAAAAGGATAGTAGGTGAATACACATCAAGGCATAAATAATTCATAAGGCTGAGGGCTTAGGAATTTTTGTATTTGAACAATTAATCAATCTCTGGAATTAATAGAATTTTGGTTTTAGAATTTCAGAAGTCAGTCAGCAAATAAAATTTAGAGATATTTGATGAGACAAAGTTAACCTTCCTATACTTTTCATAATGCAAGTACTCGTAAGACTAATTCTATATGAAGCAGGCATATAGAAAGGATAGTCAAAATCTGAGGAAATAACTGTTTCTTTATCCTGTATTGTATAAGCAATTTAATCTGTGCATTCTTTCATATTTTAAGTTAATAGTCTGCCAGGGAAAACCCTGCAGAGTTGTCACAAACAGGCAATACACCAGATTACCATAATGTTGTATATTAGCATGGAAGTATTACAAGATCTCAGAGGAAAAAGCTGTTTACTCTTCACCACCACTAGATATAATCTAAACATTACATTCCTGAAAGGATACGCAGTATCACTTACATTCAGTCTAGGCAATTGCATTTCTCTCCTTGTCTTAGCTGAACTGTGCACATGAGCATAAGCTTTGGTTATCTGAAGTAAACTAACTCTGTGGTCACACCTGCTTCAACTGAAGCTAATGTCAATATGGACAGGCATGGAGGAGAATACTAAAAGCCCAAAAACACTGATTATCTTCAGAAAATGTAATGAGTCAGTTCCTGCCCTTATTGATGTCAGATTTTTATAGGGAACATTACATCACATAAAGTCTGAAGAAGAATGGAAGCCAGAATAAACAGAGCTATGCATCAAAGTCGTAAGTCTCACAGCAGGCACAGTTTAGCTAATATAGTCGTATTCACAGAATTTTTATCCAGACAGACTATGGCCATAAAACAGAAATATGCACATTGGAACACATTTATCTACCTCATAAAAGTGTACAAAATTTTATATACAAATGTAAATAAAAGGACTTTGCCTGTCTCCAGAAATGTACATGCTTTTCATTTGCCCAATGACTCACACACGAGATTGTATAAAGTTTAATTAAGTAATGAAATGTAGAACACATATATATATACCAAATGTATTTCATCTTAAAAGTATTTTTTGCCTACTTAAAAAATACTTTCAACATTCTACAGCATATCCTCATTTTAAGCTCTCAAGACTTAAATATTCATTAATTGTTAAATATGATTTCATCAAGTGCCAGTAATGGGATAGCGGTACTGTGATTATTATTGGTTTTTTTTTTAAGTTCTCATTTATTGGTGATACAAACAAGTATTTACAGGTGGAATCACATGATCTCTTGGGTTTGCTTTACAATGCTTCAAATATTTGGGGGGAAAAAAGGTTGGAGGGTATAGATGAAAAAACAATGCAGAATGTTGATAACTACTGAAGTTGGAAAATGTGTATGAATGGGCTCATTATATTATTTTCTCTTCTCTTATATATGTTTTAAATTTCCATAATGAAGCCATAAAACAAGATAACTGAATAAAAAGCATGCAGTCTCTATTTAAAGAGAAAATTAGGAGCAGTAACAGGGAGATACATCAATTTATATCAATAGAGATGATATAATTTTGATTTTATGCTTTACAATGACCATAGTAGGTACTTTCTGTGATAATATTAATTTAGCATGCATCCAAAAGGTTTTAATTACATATAGGAACTGCATATTTTTCCTAAATATGTTCAAAAGCTATCTTAAAGTATTTATAAAAAGTCAACGTCAGAAATAAAAACATGATCTTTTTAGAAAAGTGGAATAATCTCATGCTCGTCATTGTTCATATTTTTGGAAGGGACTTACAAAGTTAGACAGCCTCTGGGGAGAAAAGGTCCCTCCAGAGTAATCCCAGAGAGAGGTGCACCTTAACTACTCAGTAAACCTGTCTGCAGTTCCTCTTTGCACAGAAGTTCTGGACATTTTTCTGACAGAAGATTTTTAGGCACTATTTATTGATATATATGTTCAAGCCAGATGGTCAATAATATATAACTTAATTACTAAATCATATCACTTTTTGTTGGCAGCAGGCATGAGAAATGGGAGTTACATATTCATGGCAGGTAAGTAATAAAATTTTATGGTAGTTTAGATAGATTTTAATAATGGGGTTTGTGGTTCTGCATTCGACTGCGTTTACATCTGAAGAAAAAAGTTCTTAAAAACCAATACATTTGTTTTTCGTAATATCTTTTTTTTTTAATGTTTTTTTATTACATTAGGTTAGTCACCATACAGTACATCCCTGGTTTCTGATGCAAGGTTCGGTGATTCATTAGTTGCGTATAACACCCAGTGCACCATGCAATACGTGCCCTCCTTACTACCCATCACCGGTCTATCCCATTCCCCCACCCCCTCCCCTCTGAAGCCCTCAGTTTGTTTCTCAACAAAGTCATTTGCTTCAGCACCATACGCTGCTCTGAGCGCAGGGTTCTTACACTGATGAATGGTGCTTGAGTGCCACCTGGTGGCCCTCTTCCTCCATCCAGCAAGATTTTCCTCGGATCCTTGGCCTGAGAAAACCCCTGCACCAAGTCTGGCACTCTGAATGCCGAATTAAAGGAAGACATTATTTGCCAGACAGATAAATCGTCTACCCAAAGACTGTAGAATCCTGAACCTCATAACACAAATGTGAGAAACTTCACATTTCCTACACATCCTTCACATTTTGTCATGTCTATCTTGTTACTTATAACTGCAGTCATAGCTGCCTCTAGACCAGTGGTTCTCAATCTTGAATGCCATTAGAATCACACTGAGAGTTAAAAAAAAAAAAAAAAAAAAAAAAAAAAAAAAAAAGTGATGGGGCCTGAAACCCAGTGAGTCTGATTTAATACGTCTGGAATGGGGCAACATGGATCAGTAATTTCTTTTTTTTTTTTTTGATCAGTAAATTTTAAAAGCTCTCCAGGTGATTCCAATCTGAGCCAGGTTATTTTGTAATGGACTGTCTGTTCTTGAAGGTGAGAACTATTTGTTCCTCATCTCTGAGACAGTACGTTGGGTTGGATGTACTAAGAATTCAGCATCTGTGGCAAAGATGAAGCAACTCCGGAGTCCACATGTTTGCTTTAAAATAAGGCAAGAACTGGTCTGACTGCAGAAGCTTAGATTCACAAGCTCTGCTAAGTGTTTGCCATCATTCCATTCCCCAGAACACTAGCTAGGGGTACAAACAGCTCCTTTTTCACTCAGTTCCATGCAACTCAATAAGATTATTTAGTATACAGGTATTTTTTAAGTGAAGAACTACGTTGTGGCAAATATATATATAGAAAACAACACACGCAGAAAGTCATGAATTACAAGATTACTTGTAATAGAAAAATATTGGAAATAATCCAATGCTTATTTGTAGGAGACTGGTTGAATAAATTATAGCATGGAGTGCCGTGCAAACATGAAAAAGAAAAGATTATGAGAGATCTTTATTAATTACTATGGAATGAATGCCACTGTATATTGTTAAGTGAACACATAAGCGTTTGAAAAGTCTATTATATACTACCTATTGTGTAAGAAAGAAAGAGAAATACATGTCTTGTTTTTTTTGCCAAAAAGAGGAAAAGAATAAACAATCAAAAAATGAAGCATTTTCCTATAGAGGACAGGTGGGAATGGAATAGAAGAAATAAGGCTGGAGTAACAATGCTGTGAGCATACCATCTTACCTAGTTTCAACCTTTGAATCATATACATTTCTTAGGTAATCAGAAAGTAAATTAAAGGACAGTAAAAAAAAACACATTAAATTGAATATAAACACAAACAAATGGACCTATATGTATCAAATTATAACCAAACAGAAAAAAGAATTAATTCAATTAACTTTTGAACACATTACTATACATCTTTAGTGGGATATATTCCACGGACAAAAGGAAAAGAAATATGAACTTAGTATTGTACTCTTAGTAGTCATATTGTATTAAAACTCTGAAACTGTTCTATTGTAGGACACTGTAAATAAGTTAACATATTATTGTTACTGCGATCCAAGATTTTCACTGTAAAAAAATTTTATACATATATAACAAGCATATATATTAAACAAAAGCAAAATTAAACCCTGAAATGTTAAATTTGAGTTGTAATATTTTTTAATTAATTTATTATTTAGAGAGGGCACACATATGTGAGCAGTGGGGAGGGGCAGCGGGAGAGGGAGAGAAAGCATCATAAGCAGCCTCCACACCCAAGGCCGGCTGGATCTCACGATCCTGAGCTAATGACCTGAGTGGAAACCAAAAGTCGGACACTTAACCCACTGAGTCACCTAGGCACCCCATTGAATTGTAACATTTTAAAAACTAAATTAAAACAAAGCAATCTCTAACACACAAAAATAAAATTATATCCAATTGGAGCTAGAATCCCACAGAAAAGAACTTTTCCAAGTAACTTTTTTTTTAAAGATTTTATTTATTAGACAGAGCGCACAAGCGAGCACAAGCAGGGGGAATGGCAGGCAGAGGGAGAGGGAGAAGCAGGCTCGCCATTGAGCAGGGAGCCCAAAGCAGGGCTTGATCCCAAGACTCCGAGACCATGACCTGAGACAAAGGCAGACACTTAACCAACTGAGCCACCCGGGCGCCCCTCCAAGTAACTTTTAAAAATAAAATGTGAGGAGTGCCTGGGTGGCTTACTTGGCTGAGCCTCCAGTTCTTGATTTAGGCTCAGGTCATGATCTCAGGGTCCTGGGACTGAGTCCTGCGTTGGCCTCAGAGCTGGGTGTGGAACCTTCTTAAGATTCTCTTTCTCCCTTTGCCCCCGCCGCACACATGTGTGTGCTTTCTCTCTCTCAAATAAGTCTTTTAAAACAATAAAAATAAAAAATAAAATGTGATCGCATGTCTCTATAGAGTTACACCCTAAGTATGAAAAGAACTGCAAAAAAAAAATTTTTTTTTTATAACCATTTTCAGTAATCATATTGTGGACAATGGTGTTATTCTGAAATTGTTCTTCAGGATGAAGCAAATGAGTAATTGTGGTATGCTAATTCTTTCATTCCTGGTGTCATTAAGAACCAGGATTCTTGACATAGAAGAAAAGAAATAAAGATGTAAGAAGCTTTTAGTAAAAACCCTACAGTCTTAAATTCGAATTGGATATATTATTCAGGATTACTATTTGATGTCTTATCCACTATAATTCAGGATATAATTCTTCTTAAAAAGAATTTCCTAGCTCTCTCCACTGAAAAAGCCTAGAAACAATGATTATCCCATTGGTAATGAGGATCGCTGGAGCCTAGACTATATTAACTGAAGTATCATTTCACACTAAAAGAAAAGAAGTGGCTGGTTCCAGGTCTAGGGCAAAGAAAACATAAGGTGAGCCTTGAAGATCTTACACCACAAAGCAAGGAAACACTCAAAGACAAGTGAAGTCACGTCTTGATTTGAAGAGGCTTCCACTAGCTAAATCTGGGATAATCTGAGCATCAAAGAAGAGCAAAAACAGTAAAGGACTAAAACATGTCAAATTAAAAATAGAGTCCCTGATGGCACACAAAAGAAATAGATAAAAGAAGGGCAGGAGGTCGACAGGAAAAAAAACTCTTCTTGATAGAGGAATGACAGCTAGTAATTGTAAAGGAGTGAAAGAATTTTCTTAATCATTTTGTCTTCCCCAGTGTAATAACTGATTTGGGCAAGAAGCATTAATGGATGATAAAACCATTGGTTAAAGGTTGATGGGGAACAGTATATTCACATGGTCTCTAAGTACGCCATAAAATGCCTACTAAAAGAGGAAAACTATAACTTCAAATTGGAGCCAGCCGGCAGTCTGCCCTTACCTAAATGATTATATATTTTGCACCACCAATAGTAAGACAAATTGACTTACTGAGCTTCCTAATGTGAGGCAATAAGTACACATCAACTATGATTCAGCCTCATCAGAAATATTTAATTTAAACCTAATCAAAAGGAAATCATAAGACAAATTCAGAATGTAAGACATTTGCAATGTCATGAAAAACCAAACAAGGTAGAGGGGATGTTCTAGATTTAAAGAGACATGGCAACAAAATATGATCTATGAACCTTGATCCATATCAAAAAAGCAAAAAATAGCTAAAAAGTTATTTTGTGTACAGTTGGGGAAATTCTCATATTAGCTGTAAATTAGATGATATTATGAAAGTATTGTTTTCTTAGATATGTTAACAATGGTAGAAGAATGTTAGGAAATGCATGCTGATTGTCATGATGCCTTCAACTTATCCTCAAATGGTTCAGCAAAAAAGCATGTGCATACATACATACATAAATTACTCATAGATAAAATATATATACTACCTATATTTACACACATAACATGTTACATATACAATTTAGAGACAGATATGTGTTCATTATGCTTGTCTTTCAGTTCTTCTAAGTTTTTTAATTTTTCAAAACAAAAGGCTGGAAGACAAAAGAGCTGTTTTCTGAGAACGTTATAAAACTGAAAAATTGTATAAGGCAAAAAAGAAGTCCACAAATATCGTGACTTTTAAAACATGGAGACAACATTCTCTCTTGCGGCAATCAGGAATTCATGGAAGAAACTGCATTTTTAAATGTAAAGGTTTTTAGTTAATAATGACCTTAGAAATATTCCAACTAAAATTTCTCAGTTTGTAGATGAGAAAATTGACACAGAGGGACTCAGTGGCTTGTCCAGATTCAACAAAGTTTTAGTATAAAGTTGTGAAATCTAAAGCACACAGTCCATAATGGTTTCCATTAATCCATTTATTCAGCAACTTCTACATGCTAAGCAGTCCTACTTCCCATTTGAGATGGACCAAGAAGGACATGTTAAATAAGGAAATGTATATAGAACTCAATTATTATTAATTTCAAAATAAAATTTAGAATTGATTGGGCAAAAGAGAAGGCAGAATTGCTGGCTCTGAAAATGGAAGGGTTCATGAGACAAAGCACGTGGACAGCTGCAGAACCTGGGGATACCCTCAGCTGACAGCCAGCTAGGAATGGTGGCAACTCCAGTCTACACAGGCAAGGAACTGAATTCTGCCAACAATCTAAATGAGCAAGAAAAAGGATTCTCCCCTAGAGCCTCCAGATAGGAATGCAACCCTAATGACACCTTGATTTTAGCTCAGTGAGACTCACAGTCAACATATGACCTACAGAACTGTAGGCTAATAAATTTGTGTTATTTAAAAAAAAAAAAGAAATTGGTTGGGGGCACTTGGGTGGCTCAGCTGGTTAAGCATCTGACTCTTGATTTCGGCTCAGGTCATGATCACAGGGTCGTAAGATCAAGCTCCACAAGGAGCCTGCTTGAGATTCACTCTCTTCCTCTCCCTTCACCCCTTCACCCCTTCCCCCCGACCCACTTGTGCTCTCTCTCTCTCTCTCTTTAAAAAAAAAAAAAATGTTTAGACAAAAACAGGAACCAGGGATTTATTAGCTCGTATAACTGGAAAGAGCAGGTGTGGAGACAGGTAGCACTGGAATAGAAATCAAATTATGTTTACTGTTTGTCTCCATATTTTGGCTCTAACCCTCCTTGCAAGAGGGTCTCAGTGTTTGTCTTTAGAGAAAGATCTCCTAATGTCACAGAGGATGGATATAGCCACAGAAACTCCAGAACTACTACTCAGTTCAGCAAATTCAGAGAAAAAAAGAAGACTTCCACTTCAGTGTCCATATATATAATCACACAGCAGGTCACTGATTGTCCTAGATTGGATCATGTTAAAAAAAAAAAAAAATCCCTGGCCTGAGGGACAGAGCACTGTATTTGGTCAGATCTGGGTCATATGCAACCCCACAGTCCACTAGTAAGCTGACAGTAACTAACAGCCCTATCACTCCTGCCTGTCCACCCCAACACTGCCAACCACATGGAATGAAAGAAGGGCAGATTCCCAGGATGAAGGGTGAAAAGGAATGCCAGGTAGACAAAAACAAGAAGTAATAATACAGTGAGTAAACAACAGGAACAAATTATAAAGGTAAAAATGTACACAAACTGTTATAGGAAGTAGCAAAAGCTCAATTCTGAAAGGGTTCTAGGGATAGTGAGAGAAAAGGCACTTGGGGTTGTATTGTAGAAGTTAGTGAAATAGTGAAATGACAGGCAGAAGAACGTAGTGCTTAATTAGGTAGAAAGTGAAGAGCCACCGGCTTAAAAACAAAAAAAAAAAAGGAAAAAACACAATGGCATGATTTAACCTAGGATGTGGGAAGATTATCAGCCATCAATGTATAACAGTGTTTCTCAAAGTGTAGTCTCTGGCCCACCAATATCAGAAATCACCTGGGTACTTTGTTAAAAATGCAAAATCCTGAGTCCCACCCAAATTTACTAAATGAGAATCTCTAAAGTTGGGTCACAGATAGCTGCATTAGAAATAAGCACCACAGGCCTTATTTCTACATTCTAAAAGCTAAGAACAAATAGCATAGGGTTTTAATAGGAAAAAGTGTTTAACGGTATACATTTCCAAAATGTTTTAGATAATTGAAAACCTCCTACTTAATCCTTGATGCATTTTGTCTATTACTATCAGAGTGATAGGCCAATAATTTAGTTGCTCTGAGTCACAGCTACTCAGGCTGTAAAACGTAAAATTTGGACTAATAATTAATCTCCTTTAACATTATGATATCATGATTTTTAAATCCTGTTTCTTGAAGTATTTCTACATCCACACGCAGTAAAGGGTTAATTCAGCAGGCTTGGGTTGTTGCTCAAGCACTGCACATTTCAAAGAAAGGACTATCCCTTGATGCTCCTGGGAAGTAGCTTCTGCCTTGGGATATCCTGTCTGATAAGAGTGTTTTTATTGCCGTAGGCTTTGGGCCATGCTGCAGCAGTTTGGCCTTTGTGGGGCTGGATCCCCACATAAAAATGCTGATTCCCAATTGACTGATCCCCAACAAAAATACTGGATACCAAGGCTCAAGAGAGTTTCTCTGGTTCACTACTTCGCACATATTGTCACACATCATTGATGGGTGAAAAGGACATTCACCTACAACTACACTGAGAGGTAACACCTGGAAGCTTGATCCTGGTTTCCCCTGGACTTTAGCCACGTGTATTTTCCCAGTGCTGATTTCAATCTTCATCCTTTCACTGTAATAAACCATAGCCATGAATAAAACAACTTTTCTGAGTTCTGTGATCCCTTCTAGCAAATCATCAACCCTGAGGTTGGTCTTGGAGACCCTTGACACAATCAGCACTTCAACATTATACTTTCATATTGTAGTTTCCAATTCAATTAAGCTTAAATATTGCTTAAATAAAATATTTTGTATTAATATTTCATTCTGCTGCCCTTTGACCCAATATCTATTAGAAATTTATCCTAAAGAAATTATAATGAAATAGGACAGTCCTATTTCAATTTAAAAGTTTATTATAGTAGAAACTTGAAAACAACCTAAATTTTAAATAATGCAAGTATGGTTTAATGAATGATAATAGGTCCATTTGGTGGAATAGTTATTAAAATGCTAAATTAAAGAACACAACTGTACCCAAACCATGTGTGCATATAGACAAAGACTAAAAGAGAACATGGACAAATAGGAGATGATTTTTTGTAGTATTCAGACATTTTTTAAATGTTTATTATTACTGTAATAAGATTGTTTTTAAAATAAGTAACTATTTTTAAGAGCCAAATTGTAAATTTAATTCTTTTGTCTATGGTACTAACACAATATTTTTAATATGAACTACTAAAAATCAAGATCACTGACATATATATCATCCATTAACTAAAACAGATATTCTAGGTTCTGTATGGAATCCAATTCCCAGTACAGGATTAGGAAATAAGAGAATGGAGCAACATGTAGCAGGAAGCGATTGAGCACCAGGGTGACACCCACATAGTTGAGCACCAGCTTTACCTGTACTAGCTGTGATGTCGTGAGCAGTCTCCTTCACCTTGCAGAAACTGAGTTTCCTTGTTTGTTGAGTGGGAATAATGATAAAAAATGCTTTATACAGTTACTGCCATGATAAACAAGTAAAACACTTAAAGCAGTGCCTGCATAAGAAAAAGCTAAATAAATTTTCAGTCTCTGCTCTTTCCCTCAATTCTACTCTCAAAGATTGCAGATATTAATTTACATATTTTTAAATGCTTTTTTCCTGTGACACCTACTTTCCATATCATATTCGTTATGAAGTAATGTAGTCTCATGGCATAAATAATGATGACCCAATAGATCTGAAAAGAAATATGAATTTTTCGGTGATTGGTTTAAGGGTTGATAAGTACATACATTACTTTTTTTTTTCACTTAGCTAAGTCATAAATCCAATTTTGAAAATCAAATAACCTCATGTGAACTAATTTTCAAATCGAAATAAAGCAATGTTAGCACAACAAATATTTATCAGAGGCCATTAATGAACCAAAAACAACAGCAAAAATAGAAAAAGAATGGATTAAATAGTAGGTAGAAATCTTACCACAGCCACTGTCACTGCTTTCCAAAAGCTTCTGGGCATTGTATTTTGCTATGGAATTCAAAGATGGAAAATTTTAGAAATTGTTTTTCTATTTTAAGTGCACAACAGAAAATGGTGTTCAAATTGTCTTTCCTTGGTTAGTTCAAAAGCAAAATAAAATGATAGTGCACAAATATTTTCATCCGGTTTGCAATGTTTCATTGTACATCCAGCCTATCTGATATGTTATTTTAATTATGTTTTTGTGTGGGAAGTATTGTCTCTTACCAAAGCATGCTCTTTATTTGGTCAAACAGGAGATTCAGAGAAAAACAAGTAAGACAATTTTCGTTTTCTTACTAGTGGGAGTCAAGGCTGCATTGAAGAAATATTTGTCATGCTCACCACATTTTTGTTATATACTTGCCTCACAGAGCCAGTGCACAACTTTGAAGAAAGAAGAATGGCTGCTGTGTATAATGCTGGAGAAATACTCTCTGCCACCCAACTCCCCTCCTACAGGATAGCCAGGCCAATCTTTCCAAAACATAACTTTCAATTCTGAATCTTGCTAAAAATTTCCTAAAGTCTTCGTTTCGTCTCTTGCTTGACAACCAGACTGTCCAGCCCACCTTCGGTGATTACTCTCACCAAAAGTACCCCAATAACAAGGCCTAGAAACTAGTCCACCCCTATACTTTTCTCATCCTGCTACGACTGGTTAGAATCACTTTTATCTAAATCTTAATCATCTTTCAAGACCCAGCTCAAGCCTCTCTCATTCATAAAACTTATACCAGTCTTCATGGGAAGACACATTAGCTTTCTCTCTGAATGCCCATAGCAGCTTTCATCTGAACTTTCTTTTCATTTAATAAAATACTCTCTTGTACCCTTGCCATCATTACAGATTTTACCCTGAGGGTGAAGTTAGCACTACACAGTGTGACTGAAACTCTAATTAAAAATAGTCTTTCTAGCCTGAAGAATCAGAGGATGGAATTTAGAACAGCCACAGATCCTGGAAGAGGGTGAAAGTTGAAAAACAAGTAAAACAGAAAGGAAGAGCCCTGAATTCTGTTTATAAACTCTGCTCCAGTCTCTGAACCATACATGAATGGGGCAGACTTCAGTACCACAGCTAAGGACAAAAGGAATGAACAAAGACAAGCTGTTGCCCAAGAAAAAGTGTTTACAGTTTGAGTTTGACCAAGTTAATTTTCCACTTAAAAATGTAATGAACAATCTTCAGAGAAGTATAGAGTCTCACTACATAACATTTTACAATGTCCAAGATACAATACAAAATTGCTCAGTTTATGAAGAATCAGTGAAGTGTGAGCCATTTTCAAGAGACAAGACCATTAACCAAGACCAATTCCAAAATGATCTAGATGTTCGAATCAGCAGACATGAATTTTAAAGCAGATTTTATAATTCTGCTCACTAAAATCAAAGAAAATATTCTTGTATTAATAAAAACATAAAGAATATCAGCATAAAAAATAGAAACTGTTAAAAAAAGAACCAAAAGGAAAATCATGAACTGACAAAAAAGGAATTTTGAAAATAAAAATCTCAATGGTGTGCTTAACATCCTATTGGATATAACAGAAGAAAGAATAAGTGAACTTGAAGATGGGTCAATAGAAATTATCCAATCTGAAGGTCAAAAATTTGTGTTGTTGTTGTTGTTTTATATTATCAAATCTTTAAAAACTTTAGAACAATAACAGAAGTCTAACATACATGTATCAGAGGCCCCAGAGGGAAGCATAGAAAGAGAGGGGGAGAAAAAATATTTGAAATATAATGGCCAAAAGCTTCCAAATTTGGTGAAAGACAAAAATTTACAGATTCAAGATGCTCAAAAGCAGAAATACAAAGAAAATCACACCTGGACACATCATAGACAAACTGCTAAAAAGCAACAATAAAAAGAAAATCTTTAAAGTAGTCAGAGAAAAATGGTACATTGCAAGAGAGGCAGAACTAGGTGACCATGAACTGACTTCTCATCCGAAGCTGTAGACATCAGAAGACAATAAAACAATGTTTAAAGTGATGAAAGAAAAAAATACACTGTCAATTCATAATTCTATTTCCAATGAAAATGTCTTTCAAGTATAAAATTAAAAATAAAATAAAGATATTTTTATGCAACAGAAAACCAAAAGAACTACAAGAAATGTAAAAAAAGAAAAAAATTCTGTGGCCTGAAAAAAGTGAAACCAAGCGGAAACTCAAATCTTCAGAAAGAAGAAAAGAGCTTTAGAAATGGTTAATATAGATAAATATAAAAGACTATTATTCTTCTTTTAAAAACTATGACTATTTAAAGCAAATAAAATATTGTCTTGTGCAGTTTATAATGTATGTAGATGTAAATCATATGACATCTATAGCATAAAGGATGGAAAAGGAAGTAGTTAATTGATCTATAAAATTGTATGGTTTTTACATTTTTATGTCAAGCAGCTATATATATATATCTCACATCTATATATATATTGTATGTTTTATATATATAAAATGCAAAAAGGTCTAGCTTAAAAATCAATAGATAAATACAATTTTTAAAAGGATTCAAATAATCAAAAAGAAGGGAGACAAGGGAGAACAGAGGAGTAATAGAGAATACAAACAGGAAATAAGTAATAAAACAGCAACTCTAAGTCCAACCACACAGGAAATAAGTAATAAAATAGCAACTCTAAGTCCAACCACACAGGAAATAAGTAATAAAATAGCAACTCTAAGTCCAACCACACAGGAAATAAGTAATAAAATAGCAACTCTAAGTCCAACCACATCAAAAATTACATTAAATGTTAATGAACTACTGGGGTGCCTGGCTAGCTCAGTCAGTTAAGCGTCTGACTCTTGATCTCAGCTCAGGTCTTGATCTCAGGGCCGTGACTTTAAGCCCTGCATTGGGCTCCGCGCTGGGCATGAGCTTACTTAAAAAAAAAAAAAATGCTAATGAACTAAATACTCCAATTAAAAGGCACAGTTATTAGAATGAATAAAAAAGTAAGACCCAACAATATGCTGTCTACAAGAGAGGCACTTTAAATATAAAGGCACATATTGAAAGGAACTAGAAGGAAGTACTTTGTACTTTGTCAAATGCTTTTTCTGCACCTATTCAAATGATCATATTGCTCTTATCCTTTCTCTTATTCATGTGATGTATCATGTTGATTGATTTGTGAATATTGAACTACCTCTGCCTTTGCAACCCAGGAATAAATCTTACTTGATCGTGGTGAATGTTTTTTTTCATGTATTATTTGATTTGGTTTGCTAGTATTTTGTGGAGGATTTTTGAATCTATATTCATCAGAGATATTGGCCTATAGTTCTCTTTTCTTGTGGTATCTTTGTCTCATTTTGGTATCAGCTTAATGCTGGCCTCATGGAATGAATTTGGAACTTTTCCTTCCTTTTCTATTTTTTGGAATAGTTTGCAAAGAATAGGTGTTAACTCTTCTTTAAATGTTTGGTAGAATTCATCTGTGAAGCCAACTGGTCCTGGGCTTTTGTTTGTTGGGAGTTTTTTGATTAGTGATTCAGTTTCTTTGCTTGTAATCAGTCTGTTCAAATTTTGTTTCTTTGTGTCTCAATTTTGGTAGGTACTACATTTCTAGGAATTCATCCATTTCTTCTAGGTTGTCTAATTTGTTGCCATATAGTTTTTCATAATGTTCTCAAAATTGTTTGGATTTCTGTGGTGTTTGTTGTTACTTCTCTCATATTTGTGATATAAAAAACACATTTGAATTACTGTTTCCTACAACTGCAGAGTTTTGAAATAGTTCATTTAAAGAAAATAAAAGGTGAAAAACCCTGTAGAAAAAGATAACTTGGAAAGGTACACTAGACAAACACCTAGTATTCATTGAAATAAACCCAGTAATCTCTTTTTTGCCCATTTAAAAGATTTTCTCTAACAATCTCCTTTGCTCCACCCCATAATCATAATAATCTCAAAAATTATTTCTGTACACACGAAAAGGGGCTAGTCTCATTAGTTTGGGCCTAATTATTTACATAGATGCAGCAAGTATTAATTAACCATATAGACCTCCTTGAGATTGCTTTGCAAATCTACAGTCATACAGTATTGAACAGTACTAAGACCACCATATTAAACTCTGCCTGGAAGTTTTCATAAGTAATCTTGGACTGAACTTCTAAAAGACTCTCTTTTGCTATCCTTAGACTACGAAACAAAACCCAGGAAATTCTCTTTAACATATTACACCTGCAATATCTATAAAGTTGGTGTATTTCTTTGAGGTCCCAAACATTCTCTTAGGTTCCTGGGCTAAGTAACTTTCCTTATCAACTGTGACCTGGGATACTATAAACTAGACACCAAGCCAGGTTTCTGTGGAGGGTTTTGTAGGCATTTCCTCCATAAGTAGTGAATTTTATTCACATTTATTTTTAAGTACTCACCATGCCCAACATGGAGCTCAAACTCACAACCCCAATATCAAGAGTCACATGCTCTACTGACTAAGCCAGCCAGGTGCCCCAAGAGGATAGATTCTTATTGAATATATGCAAACAATATTTTCCATGAAAAGTAAGGAGACTCAGTAAAGTTTTTATTGCATTTTTTAACCTTATTTTTATTTTGGAGATATAATTTACATAACATAAAACTCACCTTTTCAAAGTATATGATTCAGCAGCTCTGGACATTCACAAAGTTGTACAACCATCACCACCATCTAATTCCAGAACACTTTCGTCACTCCAAAAAGAAACACCTTATCTATTAGCAGTCGCTCTCCATTTCCCTCAGCCCCAGCCCCTGGTAACAACTAACCTACTTCCGCTTCTAAGGATTTGTCTATTCTGGACATTTTACATAAGTTGAATCATATAATATGTGGCCTGCTGTGTCTGACTTTACCATAATATTTACCATAATATTTTCAAGGTTCATCATGTCATAGCATGAATCCAGATTTTATTTCTATGTAGCTGAATAAACAATTGTATGGATGTACTATACTACATTTTGTTTATCCATTCATCAGTTGATGGCCATTTGGGTTGTTTCTGCTTTTTCACTATTATGAATAGCACTGTTATGAACACTTGTGCCCAAGTTTTTGTGTGTACAGTTGTCTTCATTTCTCTTGGGTATATACTTAAGGATGGAATTTCTAGGTCATATAATAACAATGTTTAGCTTTTTGAGGAATTTCCAAACTGTTTTCCAATGATGCACCAATTTCATTCCCACCAGCCACATATAATGGTTCCAGTTCCTCTACATCATCATCAACACTTGTCATCATATGTCTCTTTTATTATATCCAGTGAGTGTGATGTGGTAGTATATTGTGAATTTGATTTGCATTTCCCCAATGACTACTGGTGTTGAGTGTGTTGAGCATCTTTATTGGCCATTTGTATATCACATTTGGAGAATTGTCTATTCATATCCTTTGCCCATTTTTAATTTGTTTGTATTTTTGTTGTTGAATTATATTAATTTTTTATAAATTTTTGGTATTAGACCTTTATCAGATGTATGATTTGCAAGTATTTTCTCCCATTCTATGGGTTATCTTTTCACTTTCTTGGGTCCTTGGAAGCACAATCATTTTTAATTTTGATGAACTCCAATTTAGGTATTTTTTTTCTTTTATTGTTTGTGCTTTTGGTGTTGTATCTAAGAAACCCTTGCCTAATCCAAAGTCATAAGAAGATTTTTACCTATGTTTTCTTCTAATAGTTTTATACTTTCATTTCTCAATAAGAGTTTTTTAATTCAAGTAGGCTGTCAATGAGAATCAGATATCATTTTAAAATGTTTCATTTCATTTACAAAAGCACAATCTAATAAACTGTGGGTTAGAGAGATAGAAGAAAGATAAAGAGCTTCCTCCTATGTCCAGTAAGTAGAACATTAAAACAATTATATACGTATTATGGACAGCAAGGGCATTTAGAAATTACCAAGGACTTATATAAACATACAATTTCTGAAATATTTTAATATTATTATCTTATCTCTACAAACCTAACCTAGAGAAGGCTAAGTGCCTCTTCTGATTGAAAACTCTTTACCATGCAACCTACAAAAACCTTATTTATAACATATTTATAACATTTTTTTTAATAATGTAGGTGAAAGAACAAATTTTTGTGCTTTTCTAGGACCCTCTGGGAAGTGTCAAAGACAGTTTTAATGTAAACGATATCTTGATTCTGTTTTTGTAAATTTAAGGATTCTCGGAAAGGCAAAATTAAGAGCTGTCAGAAGAGATTTAGGCACTTAATTAAGACTGGATCACAATGGAGGAGAAAGCACAGAGAATCTGAGAAACAATACTTGGCTACCTATTTAATTGATGAAACATCTTAAAACAAATACAAAGGAATATGATTGTAAAGAAACTTAGCTCTTTTATAAATGATGAGACTTCCTTTCGTTTTGTTTTTTTTTCCCTAAATACTCAAGGACATATACGGTCAATATAAAATGCAAGAATTATTCTGATAAAACAAAGGATCTCTATTATCTAGGCAGATTACACAGAAAACAAAGAAAAACCTTTCATGTTGCCATTTGGCAAAGACATCAATCAATAAACCAAGGAAGCAAACCCATCAAAACTGAGTGAACTATGCCAAATTTTAACCCATTTCATAGTTTATTTTTAGACCCAGATGTTATAAACCAAGGTAAATAAAAATCACTTTCAAATTCTCACAAGCTGGAACAAACTGATATTTTAGGATTGTCTTTTTCACTGTTCTTATGAGTGTGCAACTAAGTTTTCCAGAAGTTACATGACATATGATATCACAGACTGAAGGCAGAGGGAATATGAGAATCAAGCTGTATATTATTAACCAGATATCAAAGAGATTTACAAAAATTTTAAATGGAACAACTATTCTTAATTTTTTTTAAATAGAGTTATTTTCATTAAATTTGCTACTTAGGTTAACAATCAGTTTGACATTGTTATTTTCAAAAGAAACAAATATTCTAAAGATTTCTCAGTTTTAATTTCTAACATGGTAAATAATGATAAATATAACCTACTTAGACAAAAGCTCATTAGTTGTCCTTATAATTTTTCAGAATTTGAAAGGATCCTGAGACAAAGGGGTTTGAGAATCTCTGCATTAAAATAAAATTATTTTCTTTTTCTTTGAAAAAAAAAGCTCATAAACATTTATTTTTTCTGTCACCAATGTTCATAGTACAGTTTTAATTACTTTTAGTAATTATAGCTTTTAACCGAAGTAGTTAACTTCTACTTCACATATAAAATTGAAAGAAAGTAAATAATTGAAAACTGATCAACACAAACAAGCATTTTAGCAGAACAACAAAGCTTATAAACGCACATAACAACTTCTTAGAGCTATACACACCATTAGAGTAGCAAACATGACCACATTTATTAATGTGACCCAAAGATCCATCCTCTCTATAGCATATTAAGCATATAAGCAAAAGTGTATAAATTCAATATGTTTATTAACCAAAATTTCAGAATTGCTTCTTAGTTAGAAATTATTTGGTATCCAATGATTGCACACAAATTAGGTTAATATTAGTTCAAGTGTATAAGCTACCTGAAGATTTTAGTAATCATGTTTAAGCTGGCACACTACAAAAAATTATTATATATGTGAAAGTTTGTCAAAAAATTATTCAATTTTATTGCATACAGATTTATATTTTTTATACTTTTAAACATTATAGAGGAGTAGTGTTAGCTTATTTGTTTGTTGTAGGAATTTTCAGAACATTTGGCTTACACAAGCACTTATTTAACTCTAAAACTCAATCAGAACAGAGCTTCTTTAAGAGATTGTGTAATCTAATTTATTAATATTCTCCAGAGAGAAGAGAACATTTCATATTCCCAAAATGAGGAAAAGGCCTTTCTAATTTACACACACTCAGATATACAGGCACATAGGTATAGACACACAGCAAACTTACAGCTTTAGTTCCATGTGGTGATAGTAAACACAGAAAAACGAAAACTCACCAGTGCAGATATGGAAGAGCTGTTCTCCTTCTCAGTGAGCATAAAATTCTTACTTGACTTGAATTCAAAATAAACAGACACAAAAAAGAAACAAACTAAATTTCTTATCATCTCTCACCCAGTAGGAACTAAATCTATCATGCATTTACAGAGATTACCATACCATAAGACCAAATTTCCAACCATTGCTGCCATCAATAGGGAATAAACTTAGTTATCATGTACAAACCCCAAATAAAAACAAAGCATAAAATCTGCAGAGACAAAAAAGCTAGAGAAATAGAGTCAGCCAAATTAAAATTCTACTTTCACTTGGGATTATTCTGGGATCCATGAAAAGCTGTGCCTGGGCTTATGTAACCCATGAGGTGCTTATTTATTTATTTATTTATTTATTTATTTATTTATTTATTTATTTTTTAATTTATTTGAAAGATCATGTGTGAACAGAGGGGACAGGAGGGGCAGAGGGGGAGGGAGAGGGAGAGAAAATCTTGAGTAGACTCCATGTGGAGCACGGAGCCCCACAAGGGCTTGATCTTACAACCCTGAGATCATGACCTGAGCCTAAACCACGAGTCAGATGTTTAACCCATTGAGCCACCCAGGCGCCCCAAAGTGCACTTTTCTAGCAACACAGTTTACTTGGCTTTGTCTTTGGGCATCTCAGTGGATGATCACCAAAACTCTTAAGGATTGTTTTTTTTAAAGGTAAAATTATGACTATTACACAAATAAAAATTAACACATATCAAAGAGTTAACTCATTGATTAATGAGAGAGCCAGAAAGATGTTACATATGGTTCAAAGAAGAAACTAAAAATCAGACATATATATATAGGCCATCAAAAATGCTGAAATAATTTGTTAACAGATATAAAAATGGGTCTCTTAGGGGGAGGTCTCTCTACCAGACAAAATGCATTTTTATTCCTTTCAGTTTCCTACAACTTACAGCATTTAAAAGACCTCTGTTAAAGACAATGAATGATAACAAGACCACCACAGCATCAGGTAACCTGGTAGGGTTCATTAAAGAATGTCTAGTATTCCATTGGAAAAACACTTAGTAATCTTTTTTCTTTCTTTTTTTCTCCGTTTCAAAATCTTCCACAATTTTGCCTGACAACTCACAAAATACTATTAAGACAAAAAAGAACAAGAAAAAATTTTATGTAATGATATGGAAAGATGTCCACTATTATTAAGTTATAAAAAAAAGTAAGGAGCAAAGATGGTGCCATAAAGTAAAAAACATGTGAGGATAAAGAATATGTATATTTTGTATATACATGAATAAAACACCACTGGAAAGAATTTTAGAAACCAACACTATTGGTTGCTTCTGGTAAAAGTAACTGGGTGACAAGGGATCAGTGGTGAGAAGCTTTTCAATGTATATACATATATATCTTTTTATGTTTTTGAATTTTGAAACATCAGATTATATCTTCCAGTCAATAAAGTAATTTTTAAAAGAAAAATAACATAAACCCTACATACTTCCACTTTCTAAGTAACCACAGAAATCTCCCTCTACTTTTTGGAGTCTCTTTTCCTTACCTACTTCCTAATTCTTTATTCTTTATATCTGTTTTTCAATACATAAAGCATAATATGACTAAATAATCATATTCTTAGAACTCTAGCTTCATTAAAATTTCACAGCAAAAACCTTGAACCTAATAGTCAAATCTTAAGAATAGCTTGATGGCAAAAATGGTAAATTTTATGTTATGTATATTTTACCACAATTTTTAAAAAAGAAAAAATATACCTTGAGTTTTCTGGGCACCAAGACGATTCTTTTCCCTGTAATAAGTCTGGACTGAGTCTCTCTATAACAGGCAATTTTGCCAAACCCAGGATGTGTGAGGAACACTGGCATACAGAGAAGCCCAGGGTAGGCTGGGAAGAGAAGCGCATTATAGCAGATCAACACATCTTTGTTGAATGAATGAACAAATTACTTCTGATCCTCAATTAGCACTGTTTTTATATTTTAAGTGCTTGATCCTTTCATCCAGTATTTATCCTACTTTTCTGATCCATCAGTTAAGAGACCAATCTGACACAAGCCTTGAGAGGTAAACCCTCTTGGATTCCACCAGGAGGGAGAAGTATTCAACTTGTTCCTGAACAGCAAATTAATCTGAGAGACTGACTTACTGCCATCTCCTGCAAAGAGTCGGAAAAGTTGCTTGAGACTCCAGGAATTCTCTCATAAATTCTGTGTGCACTTCTCATGGTCATAACCTTTCCTTCTATGTTGGTAGCAAATGCAGCTTAACCTAAAAATATCAAAGGAAGACAAAGAAAACATTTTCTCTCCTCACAGACTTCCAAAAAACACAGTTATATTCTAACAAATTCTTAAAACACATAGCAAAAAAACTTAAAACACACAAATAAATCCCAAAAGATGTCCAAATGCAACAACATATTCAAATTGTACAACTCTGACACCAAGTGGTAAAAAAAGTATAAGCTCTGAATAAAAAATGCTGAGCTGGTATTTGGGATATTTGGTAGACCAAATAATTTATATAGTAATTGCTATGTTACTGTTTAAGACTCATTGTCAATACCATCTTCCAACTAATCATTAAAAAAAAAAAAAAAGAACATTAGCATTGCTCGCTAGAGTTGCCGTGAGAATTAAATAAGTTAGTAAAAGAAAAAGAAAACTCTAATGCCTGGCATACAAGTACTAAATAAATGTTAATTCTGGTTATTGCCTAATTTTATGTCTGCTAGATAGATGATAGGGACACTAAGCAAGCTGTCCTTGTCCACAAGGTGGAGGAGTGAAGAGGGAACACAAACAAAAAAACGAAGTGTTACCAGGTCTATGATAAACATGGTTAGTAGATGAGGGAAGGCACACAGAAAGGGAGACATCAATTCCTATTGAATGTTTTCTCTAAGAACTGCTCCTTCCTCAGATACAGACCTTCAACAGCTGTATTAGTAGTTTGTGACCCTAGTCACTGGCCATGTACTATTGACCCAGGGTTGGATACCTGTCCCCAGGTGGGGCCCATCAATTCTTTTCTTCTATAAATTTGCACTTGAAATGTTTATATATTCATTAGTCTGAGATGTCTGCTTGAGCGAAGGATGTAAAATGTGTGGGAAGATGGTCAGGCCTACAGAGAAATAGGAAAAGCCTGCCTAGAAAGAAAAAAACATAAAAACAAAAAACAAACAAAAAACAGAAGGAGAGAGAGCAGAGATGAGAGAATCCATGTGTCTCCAGAGAAACAGGATTTTCTTTACAGGAACAAGCTGCTTGGAGTCCCAATTCTTGGTTCAAGATCAGAAAATGGTCAGAACTGCACCTTGCCCTTGAGCTTTAAGCAATACCTTTTTATCTTTATAATAAATTTGCACTCCTTGCTAAATCTTGCCCTAGCAAGTTTGTTACTTTCCACTGAAATAATCTTAGCTTAGACACTGGATAAACTCAGACATTAACTTCCCATCCAATATGTTATTGAATAACTCAAATTTTATTTGTTTAAACATTGGGTACCACTGTTACATAATATAATTCTATACAATTGGTCAGATTTTGTTTTTCACTAATGAGCTGGTTGCATTTTTGCAGGATGTAAAAGCCTATCAACCTTGATTCTTTGATTGTGAAGAAAATTTTATGTAAACCCACAAGACAAAAAAAAAGCTCATTTGAATTTAAAATTTTATAAACATTGTAATCATTTCATAATAATACATAACAAATCATTGCTGCACAGACCTTAAACTTATACAATGTTATATGTCAATTTCATCTTAATAAAGCTGGAGAAAAATTTTATGATAAAAAACTAAAAGAGATAAACATAAAAGTAAATAAAATTTTGCAAATATTTACTTGAACATACTCCTGGTTGATTAAATTAACATATGGGCAAAATATGAAGTTTATGTTTCACAAGCATGAAAATAGTAAGGTGAAATCGACAGAAAAAAATTCATCTGGTGTAGAGTGGAGGTCAGGTAAGGAAGAGTGTTATATTCCTAGCAACCAGTTCTCCACAGCTTATGCATGTGTACCCCATGGCCATTAAATTTAAGAAAAAATATAAATCGAAGTTTGTAAGTAATCTTTAAATTTAGAACACACAAAAAGTTTTAAGAAAGGAATCATCGAAAGTACCACTGCCAAAAGATAATTCCTTTATCTTTCTGCTCAAATATAACTTTTACAGAGATCATAACAAATGCACAAGTTTTTACCTTTGCCTTTTCCTAATAAGTTGTGAACATTTTCCTCATTGAAAGATGGAAGGTGGTAGGAAAAAGAGAAGTTAGCTATATAATAGCCTTTTCCAGCTACCCCAAGCACCCCATTTTTAAGATGCTCTCATGCTATCCAAAAACTTTTAGAGACATAGACTCTAGGCAAAGTATGTTGCCTTCACACACACACACACACACACACACACACACACACACACACACTCCCCTATGTCATGCATAAATAGGGAAAAACATTTAGGGTCACAGTTCTGTGAGCAGTTTGCTGGCTAAACAGGAGAAGAAGTGGAACATTGTTTTATTCAAAGCTTGGGTTACTTTTATGAGTTCCTCAAATACAGGGTCATGTTTTATGTTCGTATCCCCTAAAAGCATCTATCCTAAAGTATGTGTGAATGGTAAAAGAAATGCATATTCTCAATTCAGAATAAAAGATATCTTCAAGATATCTACCCAGGTCGCTCAAACCCTTTGCATCTAGGTATGATCAGCTAGAACTGCTGTTCCACATTCTTTGTGAATCCCTAACCTTCCTCAATTCTTCTACATATCTATTAGGGGAAGTTTTGTTCATTGTCACCTCTGCCTTGATGTTTGTTTTTTTCACTGTTCCTGGTCTGCACCAAGAACACTCAGGCATGAAACTCAGCCTTTTACTCAAGTCAAAGCACATACCACCATCCCCATCCCCAAAAAGAGAGAGAGAGAGAGAAAACTTACTCTGTAAACTCCTGATTCCAGTAAAATTACTGAGGATTGAGAGACATGTGTCACAGGAAGGATTTTCTTAGTACAGTAATCCCTGCCTGATCCATGGGGCATGCGTTCCAACACCCCCAATGGATGCCTGAAACCATAGATGGTACTGAATTCAATACATACTTTGTACATACTATACCTACGTACTATGTTTTTTCCTATACCTACGTACCTATAGTGAAGTTTAATTTATAAATCATGCACAGTAACAGATTAATAACAACTAATAATAAAATAAAACAATTATACAATTATATAAAAAGTTATGTGAGTGTGGTCTCTCCCTCTATCTCAAAATACCTTTTTTAGTTTTATTTATGTAAGTAATCTCTACATCCAACGTGGGGCTCGAACTCATGACACTGAGATCAAGATTCAAATGCTGACTGAGTCAGCCAGGCACCCCTCAAAATATCTTATTGCACTGAACTCATTGTGCTTCTTGCGATGATGTGAGATGATAAAATGTTGACATGATGAGACGAAGTGAGGTGAATGTACTGTGATGCATTGTGATATAGCCTCAGACTACTGCTGACCTGACAATTTGTTGGAAGCAGGATCACCTGCTTCCAGACCAGAGCTGACCACAGAAAGCAAAACTGCTAATAAGAGGGAGCTACCATGTAAATAGAAATTCAAATAGCATCGTGGTTATTACTATTCATAAAAGTCCTTTTAAGGTTATACTGGTAACTTTTCACCAGTTGTTTTATTCTTATCATGCCCAGCCTCAAGCCATTCCTTTTCATCTCTATCCTATTGCTCTGTTCTTTCTTTCCAAATTGTCCCAATGATGTGGAGAACAAAGGCAAAGGAATTACAGAAAAACATTAAACTTCCTTATAACTTATAGCCTGTCGACAAGTACTTGGGACAGGCAGGGTAAACTTCCTCCAGAAACTCAACTGCCTCAATGTTAATACTTTACTAGAGGCGGGGTACCTGAGTGGCTCAGTCGGTTACATGTCTGACTCTTGATTTTGGCCCAGGTTCATGATGTCCGGGTTATGAGATCAAGCCCAGTGTCAGGCTCCAAGCTGAGTGTGGAGCCTGCTTGGTATTCTCTCTCTCCCTTTCCCTCTGCCCCTCCCCCTTGTTTGCAAGCACGGGAGCTCCCTCTTTCCCTNAAAAAATAAATACTTTGCTAGAGGCAAAAAACAACCTTAGCTTGACATTAGCCCAACCTCGAGGATCCTGTAAAAATCCCTTTGGACACTTCCTTTATCTCTACCCACAACCTCCCCAAGGTACGTTAGCAATTATCCTCCAAATATGTGGTCCACTGATATACATCTGAAGGATCTCATGACTAAGAGTTCACTAGACAGTAGTAAATGACCTTTTCCTAACAACAGCTAGCCCCTCAAGTTCCTGGAAACCTTGCTTTCAAATTCCTTAGTCTTATGCTATCCCTAACCCCCTCCCAACTTGAAAGAATATATAATCAATCACTCCTCACAATCCCAGTGCAGTCTTCTGCCCATAGGCCCTATCCCCATGCTTTGATAAAACCACCCTTTTTGCCTTGAAAATGTCTCAAGAATTCTTTCTTGACTATTCACTCCTGAACGCCAACATTTCACATCACCAAGAGCTCCAAATTGTCCTCCTCTGTTATGGAACACTAGTCAACAAACCTACAAAGGGATAAGCAGAACAGTTTAACTGGATCTAAATTTCTGGTTTAAAGGACAAAGAATAAAGTAGGTAATTCCCTCTTCTCCCAGAAATCACTTTAAAAACCAAGACAGGGATGCCTGGGTGGCTCAGTCAGTTCAGCGTCTGCCTTCTGCTCAGGTCATGATCCCAGGGTCCTTGGATTGAGTTCCACATTGGGCTCTTTCCTCAGTGGGGAGCCTGCTTCTCCCTCTGCCTGCCACTCCCTTTGCTTGTGCTATCTCTCTCTCCCTGACAAATAAATAAAATCTTAAAAAAAAAAAAGATTAAAAAAATAAAAATTAAAAAATTAAAACCACCAAGATTAACAAGAAAAGAAATGCATAACACATCTTTGAGGAAATTAGAGACAACTGATATTCAAACCCACAATGTAATTGAGAGACCAAAACCACAGAAGATGAAATCAAAAAGAAGCTGGAAGAAGGTATCTGTTGCTACAAATCTCAGAAATAACCAGCAATGTACACTTCTCATAGGTAAAGGACACTGTATAAGTCAGAGTTCTCCACAAAAACAGAACCATTTGAATATTATATTTATAGCACATATATAATAAATACATAATACATACATATTAAGAGATGTATTATAAAGAATTAGCTCCTGCAATTATGGAGGCTAGCCATGTTAACAGGATTTCTTTCTCCTTCCATGCCCACAGTTCTTTGTCATGCTGCTTTGAAAAATGAAGACCTGACAGAATGGTGGGCAGCAAAGAAAGGTTTATTGAGTGATAATAAAGTGACAGTACAAAGCTCCCAAAGAGGGAGGGGACCTGAGAGGGTAGCCACTTGAGTTTCTATCTAGGGGGTTTTATAGGCTTGTTGGCGAGCTGTTTCAATCTGATTAACCCTCCCTGTGTCTGTCATTCAATCAGGTTTCTGTCATCTATCTATCACGTGGGAAAGGGTGGAGGGCTCCTTCCAGGGTGGTGTAAAATCCTTTTAAGGGTGGTTTCCTCTTAGGGTGGGGCTTCCTGTCCCTGCCTGCCTTTCTTCCAACTATCCTTCATCAGCAAGTCTTAAGATCTGCTGTCTAAATCAACAAGTTGGAGGCCGAAAGAGCTGGTGATTTAGTTTCAGCCTGAGTCTAAGGACCCAAGAAACAGGAGAGGTGGTGTAATTCCTATCCAAACATCTGCTGGCTCCAGACCCAAGAAGATGCTTTATTTGAGTCCAAAGACAGGCAGGAAGACCTCTCTTACTTGGTTGGGGTCAGTCAGCCTTTTTTCAATTCAGGTCTAATTGGATGAGACCCACTCATGTTAGGAGGGCAATCCACTTTAGTCAGAGTCTACCATTTAAGTGTTAGTATGATCCAAAAACATCTTCACAGAAACATCCAGAATAATGTTTGACTAAGTATCTGGGCACCTCATGACCCAGTCAAGTTGATACATAAAATCAACCATCACAGAAACACACTGAAGTATAAAGCTGAAATCCTGTCCAAAATCAGGAGACAGCATGCACCAACTAGTTCCAAGATCACTCCTTTTGTTCCAAAAAGCAGAAAAGGAAGGATGAGTAACACTAGACAAAACTTGTAGGAAGGAGGGGGCACCTGGGTGGCTCAGTTGTTAAGGGTCTGCCTTCGGCTCAGGGCGTAGCCCAGCGTTCTGGGATCAAGCCCCACATCAGGCTCCTCTGCTGGAGGCCTGCTTCTTCCTTTCCCACTCCCCCTGCTTGTGTTCCCTCTCTCGCTGGCTGTCTATCAAATAAATAAAAAAAAAAAAAAAAAAAAACTTGTAGGAAGGAGTCTGCCCCCCGGGGGCCACTGGAACTTAAACGGAGGGAGGAAGGAAGAGGGGAAGAAAGAAAAGAAAGAAAGAAAGAAAGAAAGAAAGAAAGAAAGAAAGAGAGTAGGGAGGAAGACAAGGGTGTGAAGGGAAGGAAGGAAAGGAAAGGGGAGGAAAGAGGAGAGGAAGAAGGACTAAGCTAGATCTAAGGAAACTTTTTTCAAGCCTGAAATGCAGCCTTGATACCTTTTCCACATAGGCCTTATTGGGGGCCAAGGGCAGGCCACCCCAAGATGGGCTACTGGAGCCCAACACGGGGCTCAAATTCAGGACCTGGGATTAAGACCTGAGCTGAGATCAAGAGTCATACGCTTAACCAATTGAGCCACCCAGGCACTCCAGCATGAACATTATTTTAAGTTAAAAAGCAATCAAAACCCAGCAGATTCAGGAAAATCTCTTTACCTCCCTTACAACTGCCTAAAAGAATTTAGATAGAGGACCTGCTCCAGGAAGAGACTTATCACCATAGATAACTATATTATGATATGAACTAGGTGTGGTAGACAGGGAGGAACCTAGCAAGGACTTTGATCAAAGTCCTCTCGTTGTCCCACTGTTTCTAAGTGGCCCAACAAACATTTGTTTACCAAACATTTACTTTTTCATTCTTTCTGAAGTTTGCTTTCCTTCCCTTTTGATAACCCAGACTCCTACCCTTTTCTCCTTAGTTCATTATAACATATATACCTCACTTTGCCTGTGTTTGGAATTTCTGTGTCTATGTGGATTCCTCATAGTAAGTGTGCTACTAATTTGATTATCTCATGTTAATTTGCCTCACGCTGATTTGATTCTTAGTCCAGCTAGAAGGACCTTGAAGGGAACTGGAATTCTTGTTCCCCAGCAGCCTCCAACAAAATCTGGACCTAGAATTCTATTTCACTTGTTTGTTCCACAGACGAAAAGTTGGAAAAAAAGCAGAACATAACTCATTCATGTGACAGTGTATCACAAAGGGGAATGGTGAGAAAATGAACAGTAAAAGGGGCAGATGAGGAGTATTTAGAAAATATTGCCAAGGGTCATATGAAAAATATGATAAAACATTTTGCCAAAAATTTTATTTTAAGTTATCTAGAGATCCAATGTGAAGCTTGAACTCACGACCTTGAGATCAGGAGTCACATGTTTTACCAACTGAGCCAGCCAGGCGCCCCAGAAGGGCAGATGAGTATTCAGAAAATACCACATGAGGCAGATGAAAATTATGATAAAATATTTTGCCAAAAATTTTAAAACATAGTGAAATTTTTACCTAGGATGCAAAAGGAAGTTATTCAAATAAGAGGGCTGAAAGCTGTCAGCAGAACAGAGAAAGGGAAAGGACAAAAAAAAAAAAAAAAGGACAAAAGCTATTGCAGAACCAACAGTTCCAACCAAGGACACATAGGTGTTTCACTAATAGCCTCTTGTTGGATGTGTCTTACCTGAGAGCCTCTTACATGAACCTGTTTAAGCTGGGTAAGAGCTGAGGACCTGCACAGAAGCCCCGAGTTGCCCCACATTACCTTTTGCTCATTATAATACCAAAACTCCTCCTATGGGCAGAATTTTCTGCCATTTTTTGAACATACGATGTATGCACTAGCACGTTGACATTTTTTGAACATACGATGTATGCACTAGCACGTTGACATGCTAGACATGTGCAATTTAACCCAAGTCCCTATACAAGCTCCCTGCCCCCTAATACACTGAATAAAAACTTTCTGTACGAACTCCACAGGGAGACAGTCTTTGAAAGCTATTTCTCTGTCTCTTTACTTGTAACAACGAATAAAGTTCTTTGTTTTGATGCCCGCCAAGCAGTGAACCCCTTGAGTTCAGTTATAAAATAATTGCTTCTATTAAGCAAAAATACAAAGCAAAGATAGGAGAGCTCTGGAAAGAGATGAGATAATAATAAACCATAAACTACTGACTAATAAACTATTGGCCAATTTAATCAAGAAAAAAGGAGCTGGGGGGCGCCTGGGTGGCACAGCGGTTAAGCGTCTGCCTTCGGCTCAGGGCGTGATCCTGGCGATCTGGGATCGAGCCCCACATCAGGCTCTTCTGCTATGAGCCTGCTTCTTCCTCTCCCACTCCCCCTGCTGTGTTCCCTCTCTCGCTGGCTGTCTCTATCTCTGTCAAATAAATAAAAAATCTTAAAAAAAAAAAAAAAAGACTTTAAAAAAAAAAAAAGAAAAGGAGCTGGAAGAAAGCATAATTACAAAAAATATAATAAGAGGAAAATAATAGATTCAAAAAATTCAAATCCTGAGACTAATTTTTTCATATCAAATATTTTAAAAACTAGATAAAATGGATAATTTTCTAAGACAGTAAAATTTACCATAACAGGCTCCAGAAATAGTAGAAAATCTAAATAAACCAATGATCATGGCGGGAGTAGGGAGACTGTTAAAGAAAACTCTCAAAAAACCAAAAATAAACACAAAAACAAACAAAAAGCCCTGATGAAATCCCAAGGAACGGCTACCAAAGCTTTAAAGAATAGATTATGCCAGTATTAATAAATTGTTCCAAGGTTTATGTAACCAGGATCCAGGGGTACAAAAGCACCTGGTTCCAAGGGTCCCAAGCAGACCAGATCCAGCCATTTGCCACTCGCAAATTCAAAGGCAGATGAGCGGTGGTAAAACAAGAAAGGAATTTATTTCAGGGAGGCCAAGATGAGCAAGACGGCTGAGTGACTCCAAAGCACTGAGGATACTTCTCGGTTTATATAACAGAAATGTGGGACAAAGGTCAGTGGGCAGCTGGGAAGTAAAGGTTGTAGATCATTGTCTTGGGATCAATCAGGCAGGGTCTTTATTGCCTGAGGGGTTAGTTTCAGATCCCATCATGGGATGCTTTGCGCAAGGCTCTTTCACTCCAGTTAAAAGATAAGCTGGAAAGAACTTAATTAGAAAGTACAGAATGAGGTCAAAATGAAGGTAGCTAAAGTCCTCTTTCACATAGACAAGGAAAATTTAGCACTGTTTTTTTATGAACCAAACACAATATTTATATTAAAATTTAACAAAGATTGCACAAAAAAGAAAACTACAGGCCAGTACTGTTTATAAATATCACTTCAAAAATGCTAAACATTAACAATTAGCACAGAGAACGCAGCAGCACATTAAAGGAAAAATACGCCACAATCCAGTGTGGTTTACTCCAGGAATGCAAAGATGAATAATATTTCAGAAAGTCTTCCTAAATATGACACAAACCCAGAAACCAGAAAATAAAAGATTTATAAATTCAACCACTTAAAAAAAATCTGAAGTATTGCACATTAAGGCCACCATAAACAAAGATAACATTGGGGGTTAATATTTGCAGTTCATATCACTGAAAAATGGCTAATATGTCTGTATTTACAACTCTTTTATAAATCAGTGAGAAATCTAACAGCCCTATAGAAAAATAGGCAAATTTTATCAAGAAATATTCATAAATACAAACGGTTCCTTTACTACTGAAAAAGTACTCTACCTCCTTCATGATAAGATAATAGCAAAAGAACTCTGAGTTAATATTCATCTACAAATTGGCAAAGATAAAACGATACACTTTGTTGCCAGTATAGATTGGCACAACCTCCATGAAAGACCACTTAATATCTACCACAATTATAAATGTATCTACTCTCTGGCCTGACAATTGCAATGTTGTAATTTATCCTCCAAACATATTCATATATTTGCAAAATCATGGCTGTCTAAGACTAATCACAGCAGTTTTACTAATGCTATTAAGAGATTTAAAATAACTTAAATGCCCATGCCCGCCAATAGGGACTAGTTAATAGATTATGGTGCATCCCATAATGTAAGGCTATGCAGCTGGAAAAATGGGAGATATGCAGAATACCTTGCATATAACTGAAAAGTGATTAAATCACTGAGTGAATAGAAGGAAGGAACAAACAAGAAAGGAGTGCAGGAAGGAAAGAAACAGGAGAGCTCTATGTACTGATATAAAGTAACTTTTAAGACATATTAAGTGAAAACACTCAGGTACAGAAAAGTATGCATAGTATCTTAAGAAGTGAAAAATGACTTGTCAGCATATTTATTAGGTACATATCTTGGGAAGGATACATAGGAAACATAAGAGTACTTGCCTCTAAGGAGGTCTTTCAAAAGCTGGAAATATAAGCAGACAAGATACTATTTTCAATTTGAATTTATAACCATAGAGTTGTACAATATACCACTAAAAATATAATTAAATTTTTAAAAATAATTTTTAAATACCCCCAAAATAGAATTCATATTCATTGAAAGGTGGTTTTGGCTATAAAATTTTTTGGCCAAAAAAGAAACTGCTAGGAACTCCACTCCACCTGGATCTAAGCCTGTCCTTATAAAAGGAAAAGGCAGATGAGATATTCCTGTCCTGTCTGTTAAATTTTCCCACTACAGCCCCATCTTGGAATCTATCTGTGCCAGATACCTTTGGTTGCCCTTTCTGATCCATTCTCCATCCTTCTTTGGGTTCAGCTGGAGACTTGATAGAAAAAGCACAGTGAGATTTGGGTATTATTTGCCTGGTTCCTATCCTTTACAGTCATCGCAGAAAGGCATGTCTTTCTCTACCGTAGGTCACAGCTCTTGTTAGGGAGCCTCCACCAAGAGCCAGATGTGTGCTGCAGAGGTAGTTCCTTCTTTCCCTACTCCCAAACCCGTCACACCACACGCATGCCTACACAGGGATGGTAGCAGACCCATTACACTCAGAATAAGATTATTGCTCCATTCTTGCTTCCTTGTACCCTGACCACATCTTCATAAATAATTCCTCTTCAAAACTTTCCTCAAATTACATATTTTGAATATATTATTTCATGGCAAACCCCAACTGAAAAATCATTTCAAGCCTTACCAGTAGTTCTTCAACTAATATTTATACTTTCTGTGTCTCAACTCTTTCCTCCTTTTTCTCTGAAGATGCAATTCAAGACTCATTTAACTTCACACTGATATTCTTCTTTCTTTATATTTCACAGAACTGACTAAAATATGTGTAGAATCTTTGTTTTCTTCATTTTTCCTTCAGCATTCAAATCATTGAAAGAGGCTTTTTCATCTCTGTATAAGTCAGTCAAGATTTTCTAGCCCCAGGTGATTTACACCTTTGCCTGACTGAGTGAGTGACCAGGATGGAAAATTAGGAGCCCTATGGTAGGCAGCAGGGCCAACTTCATGACACGTGACCTGCATAGTCAGACAGGAACCCGTACCTAGAAGGGCCCATACTTGATTTAATGCAGTGCTGACACCATCTTGAAAATATCAATATTTTTTTAACAAAGATTCTGCATTTTTATTTTTCATTGGGTCCCATGAATTATGTAGCTGGTCACGGCAGACAACCTTTAAGATGGCCCACAAAGATCCCTACTTTCTAGCAGTCGTACCCTGTATTATCCCTTCCCCCTTAGCATGGGCTGGACCTAGTAACTGACCTCCAACAAACAGAATACAAAGTAATGAAATGTCACTTCCAAGATTAGTTTACAAGGAGACTATGGCTGCTATTTTGTGACCTCCTTTTCTCTCTCTAACACACTGACCCCTATATTAATTCTCAAACCTAGTTTCCAGTATAGTTTTCCCAAGCTATCTCTGTGTGAATGGCTCAGAATGGCAAAGCAACTTACCCTTTTTAAAAAAAAATTCAGCTAGTTTCAAGCATCAACACTGGTTAAATAAAGACAAACCATAAATACAAACATTATATCCAAAAATGTATATTATTAATCTTGTATTAACACTGGACTATATTTTCAACTTTTTGCTTTTTTTTTGAAATGCAAATTTGGTTCTTTTTTTAAATTATAAACAGTTGAAAAAAGAATTTTATTTTATTTTTTATTTAAATTTTAGTTCGTTAACATACAGTGCAATACTCAACTTCTTGCTTTTAATCTTCTATAGCACCTAATTCAGTCCTAAATGAAATACTTCTTTACTAGTAAATAATTGTGAGAGGAAAGAAGGTGAGTGTGGGAAGAAGGAAGGAGGATTTTTATTGACTTGAAAGACAGTCTTTCTTTCTTTCTTTCTTTCTTTCTTTCTTTGACAGAGAGAGAGACAGCCAGTGAGAGAGGGAACACAAGCAGGGGGAGTGGGAGAGGATGAAGCCGACTCCCAGCGGAGGAGCCTGATGTGGGGCTCAATCCCAGAATGCTGGGATCACGCCCTGAGCCAAAGGCAGACGCTTAATGACTGAGCCACCCAGGCGCCCCAAAAGACAGGCATTATTCTTAACAATTATTCTTACAATTTCCTAATAATCCTGGTTATTTTATGCATTCTTGTTTAACCAATTTTCATACGTCCAAAAATAAAGCATAAACAGAAATCAGTAACATTTTTAAAGGCACGATATAATTCTATATGCTTGCATACCAATGACATTATTTGCATAAAATTATTTTTAAACTGCCCTAAAAAACATATGTAAGGTATTAATCCTATCATAATTACTATTATTTACCATTATCAAAATTGACCTTCCTAGTGACCTATGCTTTGTAAAAGCAGTCTTAAAGTTATCAACAGATAAAGCAAGGAATTCAGAAATCCATATTTCCTCTATTAAAATGTTTCATATCTTGAAGTGATTGCTCTGTGGTATCAAAGAATGTGTTTGTATATATAAAATAATTAATGCTTAGAACCTCAGGTTCTGTGGACAGACTTCAAGGGGATCCATAAGCCCCTTTGTCTTTTTAGTATCAAAAATATTTCCCTTATTTTTAAAATATCAACTTACTATCAACAATACTATCTTTGATGAAAAGATATCATCATTGATGAAAATATCAACAATACTATCTTTGATGAAAAGTCGCAAAATCATTGCTATATGGTAAAGTTTAAAAAAAATTAAAAAGACTCTGCCATAATGCAGATACATTAAGGACTGAGCTGAGGCTGCCACAGAAATATTTGGTCCTAATTTGTGACATTCATAGACTTAAAATCTTGAACACGGTATCCAATTAAATACAGCATATTGAAAATACAGAATCTACTGTGTTTCCCTCCTGAAACCCCACTAAAATGACAGTAAGCAGATTTTTTTAGCCATAAGGAGAGAGAGGATGTGTAAAAAAAATCATAGCAACAACATTTTGGAGGCTGGAAAGCAGATGGATGAGTGATAATTGACTTCACAAACCTGAGAATACTAAAACGTAACCCAAAATAAGGGAAATACAGAAAGAGACTGCAGGATCCTAGCAATGCTCAGAAAACTGAAGTATCAATTATGTTTGAAAGTCAAAGCTGGTACAGATGGACCTTGGAAGATTGAAACACTATAGTTAGACAACCCCCTCAGCCCCACCCCTGACACCTCTCTCAGTACCCAAACTACGATCCTCTCCCCAACCTTGGAAGAAACTAAAGATTTGCTCTCTGGAAAATTGAACCATAGAGACTTTAAACTCAGGGAAAAGATACTGAAACAAGATGATCAAGTGAAAGCTAACTTGATGAATAATGAGTTCTTTGACTCCTGTTCCCAGAAGAATAGAGGATTTCTTCTAGCCCAAGAGAAATTAATTAAAAATCCTGATATCTGGCCCTGCCAGATGCTCTTACAATAAAGTTCACCTGTTGACTAGTTCTATACACATCCTGAACCTCAAATAATCTTGCACTGCCTTACCATTTAACACGAACGGATGGCCAAGGATAACCCGATATTTGAGGAAAAGTCTCTAATACGAAGACAGTAATGAGAAAAAGAAATAAAAGGAACTTGGGATAACAAGATATGCCGAAAGAAGAATACAGCATTCAAGATTTTTTTTTTAGTTCTTAGAAATAAAAATGTAAAAGCAACTCTCTCTTCTGTTCATAACATTGTGACTGGTTCCAGACTAGCCCTCACAGCATTTAAAAGAAAAAACAACAATAACAACAACTATGCAACTAGACAAAATATATGGAAATCGGATGTTCAACAGCTAGAGCACAGAACAGTGATGCCTAAGAGAAGGGAAACACACAAGGTGAATGAACCGTGCATTTGACTGGCCCTTTCCTTGGAAGCACATCCCAGACCACGGCATAATAGAAGCCAAGTACAATACAGAGGTTGCACTGCCTCTGAGGAAACAGAGATCAGAGTTCAAGTCTGCTGAGGCTGTAACTAGTGGTGTAGGGTGCAAGAGAAGAAGGAATCATGTAGAGAATGGGCCCTAGAAATATGCATCAAAGACTCCTTAAGATTTTGGGCAAGTACTAATGAAAGATGAGATAGTGCTAGGCCTGGCAGAGGCCAACTACCAGAGAGCTGAGAACTGAATGGAAATTCTGGAGGTTTGCATCATCCAAGAGATGATAGAATTCCAGCTGCCAGAGTGGAGAAACTTCACTGAACTGCCCAGGCATTCCATCGATATCACAGGAAGTCCACACTTACAAGGAGGGTTGCTTAAGCTGCAGAGCTAGGGTTACCCTGTATCGGCCCTAATCACATCTAAAAACAGGCCTCAAAAGTATCGAGTTCATTTGGCAAGTAAACTGAGTAAAAAACCCAATCCTCTTGAAAGGAAGAAGAAATCTGGGCTCACAACGATGTACCGAACACAATGACCAATAAAAAATTTTAAATTCCTAGGTATACAAAAAGCATGAAAATGTTACCATAAGCAAGAAAAAACAAAAAAAACAAAACAAAAAAAAACCCAGAGACCGAAACAGACTCAGGAATGGCAAAATTTGGGTATTAGCAGACAAGGATTTTAAAGCAGCTTCTATGAATGTATTTATTTTTTTAATTTTTAAAAATTATTATTTTAAGTAATCTCTATCTGCAATGTGGGGCTCACACTCATGACCCTGAGATCAAGAGATGCAGGCTGTGCTCACTGAGCCAGCCAGGCACCCCTATAAATGTACTCATGGACTTAAAGGACAAGATGAGTTATGGGTGCAAAGATGGGGGAAATCTTAATACAGAAATTGAAACTTTAGAAAAGAACCAATTCTGGAACTGGAAAAATATAATATCTGAAAAGAAAATTTTACTGGGTCATTTGAACAGCAGATTAGACATTGCCGAAGAAAAAAATCAGTGAACTTAAAAGCAGGGCAGAGAACAGTAAAATATCCAATTTGAAGTACAGAAAGAAATAATGTTGAATATAATTATGAGCTCCTCCATGACTTGCGAGACAAATCAAAAGGCCTAAAATGTAAGTGAGGTCCCACAGGGGACAGAGATAGAAGCAGAAAAAAATATTTGAAGAAATAATGCCAAAAATGTTTCCAAATTTAATAAAAACTATCAACCTACACATCCAAGAAGTTCAATACACCCTTAGCAGTATAAACTTAAAAAAAAAAAGAAAAGAAAATGATGTAGATATATTTTATGTAATTACATATATTATATTCATTAAATATTGAAAAGCTATTAAAAAGAAGGAAATTCTTCCATTTGCAACAGCGTGAATGGACCTAGGAGGCATTATGCTAAATGAGGTAAGTCAGGCAGAGAAAGACAAATCCTGCATGATCTGACTTATACGTAGAATCTAAAAAAGTTGTACTCGGGACACCTGGGTGGCTCAGTCGGTTAAGTGTCTGCCTTCGGCTCAGGTCATGATTCCCAGGGTCCTGGGATCAAGTTTGGCATCGGGCTCCTTGCTCCTTACTCCTGGCTCCTTTGCCTGCTGCTCCCCCTGCTTGTACTCTCTCTCTCTCTGACAAATAAATAAAATCTAATAATTAAGATTATAAATAAATAAATAAATAAATAAATAAATAAATAAATAAATAAGGTGAACTCATAAAAACAGAGAGGAGATGGTGGTTGCCAGGAGCTGACAGGTAGGGGAAATGGAGAGATGTTGGCCAAAGGGTACAGTTTTCCAGTTACAAGATGATCTGGGAATCTAATATTCACTATGATGGCTATAGTTAACAATACTATATGATATACTTGAGAGTTGCAAAGAGAGTGGGTCTTAAATGTTCTCATCAAAAAAAAAAGTACTTGTGTAAAGTGATGGACGTGTTAACTAACCTTATTGTTATAATCATTTCACAATATATATGTATATCAAATCATTACAATGTACGCCTTAAACTTATACAATGTTACATGTCAACTACATTTCAGTAAAGCTGGAGAAAAATCTCAGTAATAAAAAAAAGAGAGAGAACGACAGCAAAGGATAGTCAAATTGTTGGAAAGCCAAGAATAAAAAATAATCCTAAAAGCAGCCAGAGGAAAAAAAATACATTACATGTAGGGGGAAAATGACAACAATTATCACTGAGTTTTCATAAGAAATATTGCAAGCAGGAAGAAAATAAAATGACATCTTTAAATTGCTAAAAGAAAAATAAATTAGAATTGAACCTACAAGCCCATGTTCAGTAGACATAGAAAATATCTTTTAAAGGGCACCTAGCTGGCTTAGTCAGTAGTGCATGCAACTCTTGATCTTGGAGTTGTAAGTTTGAGCCCCATGTTAGGTGTAGAGATTACTTAAAAATAAAACCTTAAAAAAAAGAAAAGAAAATATCCTTCAAAAATGATGGTAGAAGAGTACATTTATCGTGATGAGTACTGAGTAATGTATAGAACTGTTGAGTCATTATATTGTATCTTGAAACTAATATAACACTATATGTTCATTATACTTGAATTTTTTTAATGGTACAAAAAAAGATGGTAGAATAAATATATTTACAGATAAAACCTGAGTTTGCCACCAGAAAACTTATACTACAAGAAATGTTAAAGGAAATTCTTCAGGCCAAAAGATAATGATATCAAATGGAAACTCAGATCTGCATGAAGAAATGAAGAGCACCCATAATAGTAAATGTATTATAGAATAGCAGCTGATATTTTCCCAGCACCTAAAATCTTACAGGACTTAACTGAGTTCATCACCCACTCCCTGCCTGATGATTTTTCAAAATGCCATTACAACAAAAGCAAAATGGGTGTTATCACAGTTGTTGTTTGTTTTTTTTCTTAAGATTTTATTTATTTATTTGACAGCGAGAGAGCACACGTGAAGGGAGGAGGGGAAGTGGGAGAGGAAGAAGCAGACTCCCCACTGAACAGGGAGCCGACTTTAGGGCTCGATTCTAGGACCCTAGGATCATGACATGAGCTGAAGGCAGACGCTTAACTGCCTGAGCCACCCAGGTGCCCCATCATAGTTGTTTATATAGAAATTTAGGCAACATGAATTTAGTTGATCCAAAAGAATTATTTACTCTACTATTAAAGTGCAATTCAAGCTCCTTTTAAAAAACTCCTTTTCAGTGATAATTCACTGAAAAAAAAAACCCTCAAATATTTATTCCCTCTTTTATAATAGGTCAAATTATATTGATTGTAATACTTTGGAATAGTCACACTTTTTGATCATCTTCTTGAATATAATAGAATCTTTGACTTATTTTGATATATTAAACAATTTGTGTTGAGTAATATCTTTCTGCTAAAAAAAATGAAGAAAGGGGGAAGGAAGGAATGAAAGGGAGAAAGGAGGGAGAAAGGAAGAGAAGGAGAAAGTTTCAGGGAGTATACACTCTTGAGTGTAGGTCAGCTCATTTCAAAGAAGATGAGAGAAGATTCTGCCATCCCAGCCCAGCCTACTGTTCGCTTGCCTATCTTAACAATAAAGCCTCAGTAAGTTAGAACTCAAAGTAGAAACCACTAGCTAAGAAGAGCTAAAAATGTGTTCCTTGCCCAAAGGCAGCACTCAAACAATAAAATAAAGCTGTGAAAGACACAAAATGTTATGCTACAAGTACTGGAGATTCACTTATCGCCAGAATCTTTGGCGTCATCAGGAGTTCTGCTTTTCATAGATCTAATTATTCTATAGTTTTCTTAAAAATCAAATGAAGACCTTAAACTTTTCTCATGCTTTTCTCTTCCCTTTCTCTCATTTCCTATTTTCTTCCCTTCCTATTCACTTTCTTCCCAACTTTTTTCCCTTCTCAGTCCTGCCCTGTCTTTTCCCTTCCTTCTCCATACAGGGTGATGATGGGGTGAAGGGGATGTTCTGCAGAGGCACATCAGGGCCCATGCCCACGCAGACAGAGTGAAAAGCAGGGAGATAAAGTCACGAGGAGGCTCATCAGTGGTGTGTACACTTGCACCAAAAGATGCAGATGGGGAGTGTGGGGGGCTGCATGGAGATGGTAGGTAAAGGAGACAATAAGATTAGGAGATTGATCCTATAGGAAAATAGATAAATCAATTGAGACCATCAATAATTATATGGAAAATAAAGAGAGCCAGATTTCTCACTGTTGCAGAAAGTGCTCCCAAGGAAAGTGAAAAGACCAGGAAAGAACCTTGATGTGTTGAGTTGGAACTAGAGGTATCAGTATAAAGGCATGGTTTTAAGATTTTCTTCAATGGAACTATGTCCAGATTATTCCTTCCTCAGTAGGCAATGAGCCAGTTGGCACTTACGATAGTGCCTGTAGAGATCTTAATTATAGTAGAGAAAGGGTAAAAAGTATTTTTCCTCTTTCTTTGTCTTAAAGATCATTGGCCAAAATCAAAGACTAAAAGAATAACTTAAGTGAGAATCTAATGAAAAAGAAAAAAAAAAAACCAAAATGATAAAACACAGCGTCTATTTACATTAAAATTGTCCAGAGAATATATAATTCGATGAAAATATAATTTACCTCAGTGTGTATGTAATGCATGTAATAATTCAGTATATATGCACTACATAATAAAATATACTTCATCGTCAAGTCATGTTGGCAAATACAATAGGAAGAAGAGCCTACAGATTGAATGCAAGAAATAAAACCTCAGTGGAAGTTGAAAACAACATTCTGGCTGGCAGTAAAACTGCACAGCTGGTGCCATTTGGGGAATAAAAAGGAAAAATATTTTTAAAGCCTAGTGATTTTTTTTAGAAGGCTCTCAAAAAACTCCAGTTTCTTAAAAACATTTTTTGTGAACTTGAAACCTTATATTTTCTGTTTTCCCACAGATTTAATAGTTCTAATCAATATTCCAATGGGATTTTTCTTCCAGAACTTGAAAAATATGATAGTGAAAATCATGTATTATGATTAGGTAAGAATAGAAAGCAATAGGGAATGAGGAGGATAGCCTCGGCAATAATTCAGATATATTATAATATGAAATGCAGAGCACAGAAATAGACCTTGTTATAAGATTTAATGTAAGGAGGTGCCTGGCTGGCTCAGTCAGTAGAACATGTGACTCTTGATCTCAGGGGCTATGAATTCAAGCCTCATGTTGGGCCTGGAGCCTACTTTAAAAAAAAAAAAGAAGAAGACTTAATATAAGATAAAGAAGGAATTACAAATCAATGAGAAAGGAGAAAAGAAATAATGGCAATTTGTGAATTTTGAAAAAAAAGTCAATTTGTATTCACCTCACCCTGTATTCCCAAATAAAATTCCAATAGATTATATATTAGAACCTTTAAAAAATCAAAACCAAAGGAGAAAAAAGAAAACAAGAGTAAATACTGGTCAAATGTCTGATGAAACTTATTAAACACATAAGCAACATAATATTGACAATATAAAAATAATGCACCTAGAAAAATGAACTGAAATATAAAAGAAAATAACAAACTAGAAATAATTTCAATAGCAAAGATGACCAAAAAAAGTGCTATTTCTCTACTTTGCAAAAAGTTCATATAAATCAATAAGAAAACCACAAATGATACCAGCCAGTAATTATCAAATGAAGAAATAAAAATACCCAATAAAAAGTTAGAAAATGCCCTCATAACAAGTCAAAGAAAAAAAATAATTTAAAAAGCAACATTTCTACATAAAAAAACAAGATAATATTTGTGGGAGACTTTTACCTTGGAATCCTCCAGTAAACGTGCCCTGCTATACTCATGCCCTTGTGGAGTCCTCCCTACCTTGACGCTGGCCTCAACCATGTGACTTCCTTTGACCAATGAGACACTAGCAAGAGTGATACAAGCAAAAGTTTGATAAGGACTTGCATATTGGTACTACTCTTCTTGGAACGCTCCTTCTTGGAGGTCATCTGCCATCCTGGAAAGAAGATGGAGCTGTATCACTGAATCATTGGAGGCTGTATTGAGACTCTAGAGGATGAAAGGTCATCTTGGACATACCATACTCTGCTGAGCCCCCAGCTAAATAAACCATATATGAAGAATCTCAGCTATATCATAAAGAACAGAACCTCCCCCATCAACTCATGGGATTATGAGAAAAAAAAATCATTGTTGTCTTAAGTCACTAAGTTTTGGAAGACAATTTGTTACAAAGCAGTAGATGACTGATATAATTTTTCTTGCCATCTCACCAAAACAAAACTAACAAAAAGATACCATAGATTAAAAGCTTCTGCAAAGCACAGGAAATCACCAACAAAATAAAAATACAACCTACCAAATGAACAAAAATATTTGCAAATTCAAAATACATTTTTAAAAACTCATACAATAGCAAAAAAAACAAACAATCCAATTAAAAATGGGCAGAGGATCTGAATAGAAATTTTTTCAAAGATGTCTAGACAGACAACAGGTACATGAAAATGTGCTCAACAGGGCACCTTGGTAAGCATCCGACTCTTGATTTTTGGCTCAGGTCATGATCTCAGGGTTGTGAGATTAAGCCTCACATCCAGCTCCACACTCAGTGTGGAATCTGTTTGAGATTCTCTCTCTCCTTCTGCCCCCTGCCACCTCCCCCCACATGCTCTCTCTCGCTCTCTCAAAATTTAAAAAAAAAAAAAAAAAGAAAGAAAGAAAAGGTGCTCAACATCACTAATCATTAGGGAAATGCAAATCAAAACCACAATGAAATATCACTTCACCCTGTTAAAAAGGCTATCATCAAAAAGACAAGAAAAATAACTAACTAACTAACTAAATAAATAAATACTACTACTAATAATAATAAAAGACAAGAAATAACAAGTGTTTGCAAGGATGAAAACAGAACCCTTATGCACTGTTGGTGGAAATATAAATTGTTTCAGCCACTGTGGAAAGCAGTATGGCGATTCCTCTAAAAATTAAAAATAGAACTCTCATATGATCAAGCAGTCCCACTTCTGGGTATTTATCAGAAGGAAACAAAAACACTAACTCAAAAAGATATCAGCACCCCCATGTTCATTATTTACAATAGTCAAAACATGGAAAAAATCACATATGGAATGGAATATTACTGTGTAATGGAATATTACTCAGTCATAAAAAAGAAAAAAAGAAGAAAATCCTGCCATTTGCAACAACATGGATGGACCTTGAGGGTATTAGGCTAAGTGAAATAAATCAGACAGAAAAAGGCAAATACTATATGATTCCACTTATATGTGTATCTAAAAAACAGATGAACAAAACAAACAAAAAAAACCCCAAGTTCACGGATACAGAGAACATATTGGTGGTTGCCTGGGGGAGGGGTGGCAGCAAGGGGAACAAATGAGTGAAAGGGGACAAAGGTACAAACTTTCGGTTATAAAATAAATAAGTTCTAGGGATGTAATGCACAGCATGGTGACTATAGTGGATACTGTATTGCATATTTGAAAGTTGCTGGAAGAATAGATCTTAAAAGTTCTCATCACAAGAAAAAGTTTTTTGTAATTATGTGTAGTGGTAAATGTTAACTAGACTTATGGTCGTGATATCCACAACATATGCAAATACTGAATCATTATGTTGTACACCTGAAACTAACATGTTACGTGTCAATTATATCTCAATAAAAAATGATGATAACAATATATCAATAATGTATCTTTTTTCCCATAGAATTTGCTTGCCTGTGATTACCTATTTTGAGGCTGATTCTTAAAACAATGTAAGTACAGTGGTAATTTAAAAGACGTCGAATATGTATCGTTAGTGTTCTAAATGTACTTTTTAAAAAAAGATACCAAAGGGGCACCTGGGTGGCACAGTTGGTTGAGCGTCTGCCTTTGGCTCGGGTCATGATCTTAGGGTCCTGTGATCAAGACCCACATCAGGCTCCCTGCTCCATGGGGAATCTGCTTCTCCCTCTCCCTTTGCCTACTCCCCATGCTTGTGCTCTCTCGCTCTGTCAAATAAATAAATAAAATTAAAAAAAAAAAAGATACCAAAGGTTGGGGGGCCTGGGTGGCTCAGGTGGTTAATCATCTGACTCTCGATATGGCTTGAGTCTTAATCTCAGCATTGTGGGTTTGGGCCCCACGTTGGGCTCTACGCTGAGTGTAGAGCCTACATAAAAAAAAAAAAAAAAAGAGGGGCGCCTGGGTGGCACAGCGGTTGAGCGTCTGTCTTTGGCTTAGGGCGTGATCCCAGCGTTATGGGATTGAGCCCCACATCAGGCTCCTCCACTATGAGCCTGCTTCTTCCTCTCCCACTCCCCCTGCTTGTGTTCCCTCTCTCGCTGGCTGTCTCTCTCTGTTGAATAAATAAATAAAATCTTAAAAAAAAAAAAAAGAAAGAAAAAGAAAAAAGAAAGATACCAAAGGCACTGGAGAGTAAATTGGTACAGTATAACACTGTTAGTAAGTTATTTGGCAGTAAGTTTCAGCAATTTAAAAAATGTTCGTTGAACCCCCTGAACTCAGTAATTTCACTTCTAGAAATCTATTCAGAGGGGAAAAAAACAGTTGGCTACAAAAAAGTTTATAAATATGTTCATTGCATTACTATATATTGAGAAACAAAAACATCTATAGCCACATCACTTTACTATTCAGCTATCCTCATTAACATGACTTTATTATTCCACTGTCTTCATCAACATAACTTTACTATTCTAAGAAATTCTTGGAAGATAAGAGTTGGAAGTATCTTTATTTTTCATTTCTGGGATATCCTGCAAACACATTTAAAGAAACAACAGACTGGTCAACTTTTAAATAGATAAGACCAAACAACTGTTTTCTCTTCTAGTCTCCAAAACCTTAGCTTCAACGTTCACCTTACCTATACTCCAATCAATCCTAAACTATTATATGATTCTTACCCTGTCTTAGTCAATCCCTCTTACTGAAAAACCCACTTTAAATCAGATCCCCAAAAGCCTTATAAATCACCCAACCTGCTGTCATCCTTCTGAGATGCTAAGATTCTGTCAAGGTAGTGGTCTCCTTTATCGAGGTAAGCAATAAATTCAACTTTGCCTTATCACTGGATTGTTTTGGAAGTGTTTTGGGGGAGCTGGCATTCACCAATATGAAAGCAAAAGATGGAATAATATCCACACATAGTGTCTAATTAAAGGAGAGTTACTGTAGGGGCAGAAAATTTCTCCTTTCTTCCCTTCTATGGTTCTTTGCCTGGTCTAATAATTAAATTGACATGTGTAGATCAGCAGGACAAAAACAAACAAAATATACAGGAACCCCAGAAAAGTATGAAGACTCAATGGGCAACCAGTTAATTGAGGTTTATATAACATCCTGCAAAAGGAAAGGGATAGAGATTGGGGCCAACAAGAAGGGGCATGCCATTCACAGCAAGGCAGAGGAGATGTTTAGAGAACAAATGTTGCCCTGTCATGCAGATAAGTTTCTTAGACAAAAAGGTATCTCTGGGAATAGCTCTCTTTCTGGTACAGGACCCCTTTCCAAAGTAAATTATGGCAGTTGAAGGGGAGGTAAAAGCTTTTTCTGAATCTGCTGGGTTTTTTTTTTTTTTTAAGATATTATTTATTTATTTGACAGAGATAGAGACAGCCAGCGAGAGAGGGAACACAAGCAGGGGGAGTGGGAGAGGAAGAAGCAGGCTCATAGCGGAGGAGCCTGATGTGGGGCTCGATCCCATAACGCCGGGATCACGCCCTGAGCCGAAGCAGACGCTTAACCGCGGTGCCACCCAGGCACCCCGAATCTGCTGGGTTTTGATTCCTTTTAGGTCAAAATGATCCTCATGCTAAAGTGACATATTTTGGGGTGGTAAATTCTGCTCCCCTTCATTACTAAGTAAAATAGGGTATATTATTTCAAAGAAATAGAGAAATATGGAGTAAGTGGAAAATGCTTAGGTTATAAGTTAAACATAACAAAATCGTATTTATGATTCCAACTATGGGCTCTATGTAAGCACGTTAAGAAAAGAAGGAAGGGAGGGTGAGAGACAAAGAGGAAGGAAGGAAAGGAGTGAGAAAGACGAAGAGTACAGCTCAGTGTTTCCCTTTGAGTGTTGAAATATAAAATTTTTTCTTCTCTTATTTTCCAATTTTCTTTAATGAAAAAAGTTGTAATAATGAAAATATTTTGAAAAAATAGTAAGAACTAATTTTTAAAACAATATCAGTTAAACATATAAATAAGATGTAATGATCTTTCCCAGCTTTGCATGCAAAGGGTACAATGGCTATCATGGTATGTGAATGGGAGACGTGTAATTTGTGCAATGCTCTCTCTTCAGGCTATTAAAGTACACCAAGTTCCTCAACAATCAAAATTAAAAGATACTGGTTAGAAGAGAGACCCCAACTGGTAATTGAGGAAAATGAGAGACTAGTTCAGGCAGGTGCACTTCTCTGAATATAAATAATCACATTACATATTGTAAAATCAAGGTGGTTTCCATAATCCCCATAAATAATGGGCGCTCTCTTACTGTTCTGTAGATGTGACAAGATTAAAATTATTAATGTAAGCACAGCTTCTTTCTTTCTTTCCCCCCCATCTGCTTCCACGAAGCTTTCAGGTACTGCCTACATAATTAAGCTCTGTACTTCCTCCTTTAGGAATGGAGAAGAAAGGCCTGAAAAGAACCACTGTTCTCAGGGCACTGCATGTTTCTGGGAGCATGTGGCATTGTGCTCTAGAAGCAGGAAGAAAAGTAATAATCAGAGACTGAAAGCATTCTCTTAGGGTAGAGAGTGACAGATTTCTGGAATTTCAAAAGCACTGGAAATAGGAGTGGACAAAGGATTTAATAAGAGTTTCCATGAGCTAAGTAATTGGACCCCTTTAAACATCTGAGAGAGAAGCCCCTGGATGGCTCAGTCGGTTAAGCGTCCGACACTTGGTTTCCTCTCAGGTCATGATCTCCAGGTTGTGAGATCGAGCCCCATATTGGGTTCTGTGCTGGCAAATAGCCTGCTTGGAATTCTCTCCCCTCTCTCCCTCTCCCTCTAACCAAACACCTCTTTCTCTCCCTCTCTAAAAAAAAATAAATAAATAAACTTGTTGGGGAAAAAAATGTTTGAGAGAGACATGAATCAAGATTGGAATTTCTTTTGGAGATGTGTTGTAAATGTAACACCACTCCCACACTGAAGCACATGGGCTTCTTATTGCTTCATTACTGTTAAAAACATACATTAAATTCTGAATTAGTAAAGCAGTGTTGGTGATTTTTTTTTTTAGTATGCATACCAAAAATAGAAAACAGGATTGAAAAGCAACACTGGTTTTTTATTTAGAATATATACAAAGGAAACTCTGTACATGGTAGATAAGAGTACAGTGGCTGGAAAGGCATGTTTGATAGTGAAGAGGGGCTCCTTTATCTGGATCTACCACAGCAGATTTGTGGTATCAAACAATATTGTGTGATTTCTTGGTTACTTGGGGCCCAGCAAATGGGTGCTAGATAACATACACAAGTAATCCAGTTGATCGGAACACTGATCTTTTAAAAATGAATAAAGTGATCTCCTAGTATGCACGTGCATGCGTGCACGAATGCGTACACACACACACACACACACACACACACACACAGTGGCCTAATATGTACTTGACTAGAGTAAAACAGTTAATTTGAGAGCTGTGATTACTAAAGTTACAGAGCTCTAGAAGTTACAGAATTCTAGAGAAGAGAGACCACCACATCCTAGCCTGTGGTAATTTACCAGAATTCAGTGCTGGTCGGTATGGGCCAAACATTGCTACAGATATATTACAGCAAAATGTAACAAAGGAATAAATCTCTGATGCTGTTATGATCATTTGTAAATTACTGAGTATTGATTTAAAACTCATAGATGTGGAATGTTAGTCAATAACAATAATGAATCCCGTTCATGGGTTAGCAAATAGATTATTTCTTTGAAGAAATTTCGTATGTTGGGTGAGGTAATGCTGATGTGTCCCAACCAAAGCATATTCTTCATACATTGAAAGTTGATCATCTATTGGTGTAATCAGCCATAAATACTTAAGAAAATAGTCACATTAGGGGGGCACCTGGGCGGCACAGTGGTTAAGCGTCTGCCTTCGGCTCAGGGCGTGATCCCGGCGTTATGGGATCGAGCCCCACATCAGGCTCCTCCACTATGAGCCTGCTTCTTCCTCTCCCACTCCCCCTGCTTGTGTTCCCTCTCTCGCTGGCTGTCTCTATCTCTGTCAAATAAATAAATAAAATCTTAAAAAAAAAAAGAAAGAAAAGAAAATAGTCACATTAACATTGATCACATCAATCACATTGGTGATAAAAAATAAAATCAGTATTAGTAATGATAATCCAAACAGCCTATGTCTAAAGAATATTTGATGTTTGTTTATACATTTGTATGTGTGTTCGGAATCATCTTAGCACATGACACATTACAGCATATACTCAACCACATAAAGGATCTAATGTCAAGCCATCTAAATAGGTTTGTTTTTCAAAATACCAAAAGACCTTATTTTACTACTACAAGCATACCTCGTCTTATTACCCTTCACTTTATTGCAGTTCACAGCTACTGCATTTTTTACAAATTGAAGGTTTGTGTAAACCCTGCAACAAGCAAGTCTGTTGGCAATACTTTACTACAGCATTTGCTCCCTTCATGTCTCTGTGTCACATTTCAGTAACTCTCACAGTATTTCAAACTTTGTCATTATTATTATATTTGTTATGGTGATCTGTGATCAGTGATGTTTAATGTTACTGTTTTAATTGATGGGAAGACACAAACTGCACCCATATAAGACAGTGAACTTAATCAATAAATGTGTATGTTCTGACTACTCTACCAACTGGCTGTTCCCCCATCTCTCTCCCTCTCCTTGGGCCTTCTTATTCTCTAAGACACAACAATATTGAAATTAGGCCAATTAATAACCCTACAGTGGCCTCTAAGTGTTCAAGTGAAAGGAAGAATCTCACCTCTCTCACTTTAAATCAAAAGCTAGAAATGATTAAGCTTAGTGAGGAAGGCATGTCAAAAGCACAGCCTTCTGTGCCAATTAGCCAATTAGCAAATGGAAAGGAAAAGTTCTTGAAGGAAATTAAAAATGCTATTCTAGTGAACAAATGAATGATAAGGAAGCAAAACAGTAATATGACTGCTTATTGACAATGCACCTGGTCACCCAAAAGCTTTGGTGGAAAAGTACAGTGAGATTCATGCTGTTTTCATGGCTAACACAACTTTCATTCTGCAGCCCATGGATCAAGCAGTCATTTCAACTCTCAAGTCTTCTTATTTAAGAAACACATGCCATGGGATGCCTGGGTGGCTCAGTTGGTAAAGTGTCTGCCTTCAGCTCACGTCATGATCCCAGGGCCCTGGAATCAAGTCCTGCATTGTGCTTCTTGCTCAGTGGGGAGCCTGTTTCTCACTCTGCCTGCAACTCCTCCTGCTTGTGCTCGCTCTCTCTTACTCTCTCTCTCTCTGACAAATAAGTAAAATCTTAAAAAAAAAAAAAAGAAAAGAAAAGAAAAGAAAAAGAAAAGAAATACATTTCCTAAGACTAAAACTGTCACAGATGGCGATTCCTCTGATGGATCTGGGCAAAGTAAATTGAAAAATTTTTGGAAAGGATTCACCATTCCATTCCAGATGCCATTAAGAACCTTTGTGTCCGAGCCTCTCCTCTGGGGAACAGGAATGGGCCTGCACCTTAACAGGCCCTTTAAAACTTGGAGTTTTGAATCCCAGCCGCTGGCCAGAGATAAAATACAGGAGATCTGTGCCTCTGGGCATGCCAACAGCCTGGGTACAGACAGGTTAAGGACAGGGAACTGACAAAAACCCAGGACACAGGAGATGGTTCACCTTTCAAAAAAGACCTTCTAAGTTCCCCTCCCCGTGGACAAGAGGGCAGGGTTACGCCATTTTCTTCCTCCTTCACCGCCCCTCCCTCCCCCTGCCCACTAACACAGTGGGGTTTCAGAGAGAAACACAGCGCCTCTAGTGGAGGCTGGAGTCCCCTACACTAAACCCTATCCCCTTGTGCCTGGCAGGGGCATCTTTACAAGGGCAATTCAGCTTGTGGGCCAATGCAGCAGGCCTCTCCCTTAGAAGATCAACACAGGCCCCCACATGTATCAAGTCTACTGATTAAATAATACTCCCAAACATCAGCTTCTAGACGAAACAGACCAGGCTTGCTTCTTTTTTTTTTTTT